>NC_133327.1:1620755-1855755 GCF_042186555.1 Aquarana catesbeiana | reverse complement strand
TGGTAATGGGGCATGTTGAAATTCAGGGACAGTAGGATCATTTCTATTTAGTATGGACCAGTGTTTTCTAATATTGTTCACCTTATTAGAAAAAGGATGATACTGGGAAATGAAAGGAAGCCTGCGGTCTTTTTTATTCTTTTATCTCTATGTAAATGAATCCGTTCCTGGTGTACCACATCCTTGGTCGGAGTCTGCCTTCCATTTCATCCAGTCTATCCTCTCTATGAGCAGATTTATTGGGTGATTCTTGATAATCATTTTAATTGGCTCCTTGGTATTGATTTAAATATACCTGGGGGATGGAAGCTGGAGAAATGTAATAATTGGTTACAATCGGTCGGTTTTCGATAGAGATCATTGACAAATTCATTAACCATCTTGTATATACAGTAATGTATCCAAGAATGGTATCGTCTCAGTCGCAACCGACATGTTACATAATAGATGAGGTTAAAAAAAGACACAAGTCCATCAAGTCCAACCTATGTGTGTGATTATATGTCAGTGTTACATTGTATATCCCTGTATGTTGCGGTCGTTCAGGTGATTATCTAATAGTTTCTTGAAGCTATCAATGCTCCCCGCTGAGACCACCGCCTGTGGAAGGGAATTCCACATCCTTGCCGCTCTTACAGTAAAGAACCCTCTACGTAGTTTAAGGTTAAACCTCTTTTCTTCTAATTGTAATTAGTGGCCACGTGTCTTGTTAAACTCCCTTCTGCGAAAAAAGTTTTATCTCTATTGTGGGGTCACCAGTACAGTATTTGTAAATTGAAATCATATCCCCTCTCAAGCGTCTCTTCTCCAGAGAGAATAAGTTCAGTGCTCGCAACCTTTCCTCATAACTAAGATCCTCCAGACCCTTTATTAGCTTTGTTGCCCTTCTTTGTACTCGCTCCATTTCCAGTACATCCTTCCTGAGGACTGGTGCCCAGAACTGGACAGCATACTCCAGGTGCGGCCGGACCAGAGTCTTGTAGAGCGGGAGAATTATCGTTTTATCTCTGGAGTTGATCCCCTTTTTAATGCCAATATTCTGTTTGCTTTATTAGCAGCAGCTTGGCATTGCTGAGCCTATCATCTACTAGGACCCCCAGGTCCTTTTCCATCCTAGATTCCCCCAGAGGTTCTCCCCCCAGTGTATAGATTGCATTCATATTTTTACCACCCAAATGCATTATTTTACATTTTTCTACATTGAACCTCATTTGCCATGTAGTTGCCCACCCCATTAATTTGTTCAGATCTTTTTGCAACGTTTCCACATCCTGCTGAGAAGTTATTGCCCTGCTTAGCTTAGTATCGTCTGCAAATACAGAGATTGAACTGTTTATCCCATCCTCCAGGTCGTTTATGAACAAATTAAATAGGATTGGTCCCAGCACAGAACCCTGAACTTTTAAGCCGGGAACCAACTGATTTAAGTGTTCATTAAATAACTATAATGAGTCTCAGTCGCCCACCCATATGCCAAATGCATCATCAATAAATCTAAACCACGCCATGCAATTGTCTTCAAACAATTTGCAATGATAGATGAATGCATTTTCCAGCATGTCCATGAATGAGTTGGCATATGGGGTGGGGGGGGGGTGGGGGGTGGGGGGCGACGACATTAGAACCCATCGCAGTGCCGGTCCGCTGTAGGTAGTATGTGTCTTTAAAGAGAAAAACATTTTTCTTCCAAAACAATTTTAAGTAATTCTAAAATGAATGCAATTCAATTTGAATCGTATTGTTTAGATTTATTCAACAACCGTTTTACATGCTTCGATACCCAATGTATGTGGAATAGCTGTATAAAGATTTGCTACGTCCCAGGTGACCAACCTAGCCCCTGGTGGTCGATTTAAGGTTCTCTATTTTTTTCTAAAAAAAAAAAAAAAATCTTGGGTATCGCGAATATATGAACGGGTACTCAGAACTAATGGAGTCAGACATTTATCTAGGTATTTCCCTATTGGCATAGTGATAAGAGTTAATACTAGAAACGATTGGGCTACCCGGGGGATTTAAGGGGGTCCTTATGTATTTTAGGTAATACATAAAAAAAATAGGGGTAGTGGAAAAATCTGAAATTTAAAAAAAAGTTTGGGTGTTCTTATCTATTAATCCTGTCTGAACAGCCTGTTCAATCATTTTTTTATTGGCAACCCGTATGGTAGGATTACTATCCAATCGTTTATAAACATGGGTGTCAGCCAACTGCCTGTATATCTCTCCCTCGGATTTGGCGGTGTCCATATGGAACCGCCCTTATCCGCCGGCTTTATTGTGATCTCTTTTTTGTTAGAAAGAGATGACAATACGGCGATTTTCTTCCTGACTCAGATTGTTCTGTATATGGCCCCTCTTAGATTGGTCATTCAAAAAAAAAAGCTTGATATCTGTCTCGACTTTATTTATGAACAGCTCTGCAGCAGCACAAGAGGTAGGAGGTACAAAAGTACTTTTATTTCTTAAAGTTTTGTTCCGGCTGAAATGATACTTTTTAAATAAAAATACCCCTATAATACACAAGCTTAATGTATTCTAGTAAAGTTAGTCTGTAAACTAAGGTCTGTTTTGTTAGTTTATAGCAGTAGTTTGTTATTTTATAAACTTACAGCAGGCCGTGGCCATCTTAAGTGTGGGCATCTGTAGCCAGACTGTATTTCTTCCTGGATCTCATCCTTGCAGATCTCGCACATGCTCAGTGTAGCACAAGCAGTGTAATAGGTTTCAGGTCAGGTTTCCATAGCAACGGCAGTTTCAGAGGAAGTTGCCGCCCCTTTCCCAGAAGGCATTGCAAACAGGAAATGATGCGATGGGCCGCGGCCAGGGAGGAGGAAGTGAAAAATGAATACAGCAGATATACAGTAGGTGCTGAGAAAAAAAAATAAAAAAATATCCAATTTGTTTACAGTGCGCAGTTTAGTGAGGGATGCTGAAGAGTTGTAAAAGTGGGTGGAACTCCACTTTAAAGTGTAAGTAAATCCTCCTGTTGTTTTCAGCCAAGGAAGCTGCCATCTTTGCCTCTGTTTAATCTACAACTGCCATGATGCTGCACATGTGATCAATTATGACACCAGCCATTGGATGGTTTGACAGTTTGGTTGAGAGCACAACCAATGGGAGTGCTGCATTTCCGGCACGTGCCGGAAAATAAACTGTTTTAATGGCTGGGTTTACTACCGCTTTAATTCCAAATTGGAGATTGATAGCGCTAGTGAGCCGCCACTGTTCATCACAGGCCGAGTTGAATAAAAAGCCTTTAACCGTAGATTTCTGATCTAAACGCATCCATTTTTTTCTTTAGGACAGAAGTTCAGGCCTTTTATTCAGGACCCGAATCTCTGTATCATGAAAAGATTTAGTAGAAATATTGTGTACCACATTAGAAATGAAGTCCTCTGTCGGTTCCTGGTCCTGGTGGCGATCGCTCTGTTTGTAGCGCCGTCTGTGCTTCTTGCCTCCTGCTTTTGACTTTGGGGGGGGGGGGGGGGGGGCACGATCCAAAAAAGATCCCCTAGATGCATTAGTAGATGATCCAGAAGAGGTCATGGAAGAATTAGATGTTGGTTTTGTCTTATATTTTTAAATCTGGCGCGGAAGCGATTTGGTTCAGTCCAATTTATAGATCCGATTGTTGATGTAATCATCCCGGTCTCTGTCCATCTTAATACGCTTCCTCGCTTCAGTTGATCTTCTGTGTGTTGCTAGTTTATCCTCCATTTCTTTTTTGTTTTTGTTTTTTTAAATTCTGCTGTCCCAGTGATTCAGATAGTTGGTTTTCTAAATCAGTAATTTCTTGGGAAACGGCGGTACGCTCCTGTTGGAGGAATTCCACCGTGAAGGTAATTAAATCAAAGGAACATTTGTTGATGATCTGTGTGAAACGCTTCTTGTATTCCTCATTCTGGGCAAAAAGGGTGGGGACAATGCGCACCCTAAGTCCTCGAGGTATGAATTGTGACTTCTAATACTCCGCCAGTGTCACTTCATGTAGTTCCATAGATACAGATTTCTGAAAAACCTCCTCCAGTTTATGTGTCAGCTGCAAAGATGAACTGTCCACGAGAACGAGATTTCGTGATCCCGTGGTGCGCTTTTCATTGTGTTCCTTAGGATCTGAGTCACTAGATAGTCTATCGATCTTTTACTGACAGATCCAGTATTTTATCACAGATCTTTTTGTTGTTGTTTTCTGCAACTGTTTTTAATTAATAATGGATAATGGTTTACCTATTATTGAATATGTTGTATATATTTTTTATAGATGAACTATCATATAGTGAAGGGATTTTTTTCCACTTGTTTCCAAAGTCATTCCATGTTTTGTAACTGAATTACTCATGATAAGGAATGTGTTTTTTCTGTGATGATTCCAGCTGAATTTGATTGATTAGTAGCCTTCACAAGCTATATATATATATATATATATATATATATATATATATATATATATATATATATATATATATATATATATATATATATATATATATATACCTTCGTATATGATCAGTTGTAGGTATGTGGTCATGAAGAAGGGCGATATCATTGTTAGCCCGAAACGTCACCTGACAATACCTGATATGATGTCATTTTTTACCAATAAATTTTCACTGTTTTGTGCAGCAATCCTCTTCTGATATTTTTTTTTTATTTTTGTCCCTGGGAAGGACTAGATTGCACAACACCTCCTAAAAGACCGTTCAGTGCACCTCACCCAGTGATTATATATATATATATATATATATATATATATTTTTATGTATATATATATATATATATATAATTTGTCCCGCCGCAATATCGCAGATCACCGGCATTACTAAAAAAAAAAAATAAATTATATATATAATATGCAGTGAAGTCTCCCCCTCTCCTGGTAAGTGTGTGTGTATTTTATTTATATATATATAATGCGGCAGACAAATTGTACACTTTTGACACATTTTTGAGAACATTGACAAAATTATACAGCGATCAGTGCTATAAAAATGCACTGATTACTGTATAAATGTCACTGGCAGGGAAGGGGTTAACACTAGGGGGCGATCAATGGGGTTAACTGTGTTCCCTCTTATTAATAAGAAAAATAGAAAATTTAAAAATGAAATTTCCTCTGCCACAATGATGTGAAAACAAGAGGGGGCACATATCAATGACTCAGCTGAGTTAAAATCTCTCTTGAGTCCTGCTGATGTGGTAAAAAAAAACTGTGTTCCCTCTCTGTGTTCTAACTGAAGGGGGCATGGGACTGTCTAGGGGAGATGACAGATCGCTGTTCATACTTTGTACGAACACATGATCTGTCTGCTCTCCCCTAAGAGAACCCGATATTTGTATGTTTACACACACACATACACACACAGATCCCGGTTCTCACTCTGTCACAAGCGATTGTGGGTGCCTGGTGGTCATCGCGCCCGTTGAGCACTCGTATCGGCTGCAGGCGCGCGCCCCCAGCGGCGTCTTAAAGGAGCGACGTACAGTTACGGGGGCTCGCCCAGGGGAGCCAACCTGCCTGGCGGTCAACGCGCCCGCTGAGCACTCGTATCCTCCAGCGGCATCTCAAAGGAGCGATGTACAGTTACGGCAGCTCACCCAGGGGAGCCAACCTGCCGCAGTACAACTGCGGCGGCCGGTAGGGAACTGGTTAAATAATCTGTTTTTTTTTTTTTTTTTTTTTTTCCATTGATTTTTATCCATCCTCGATGGTACAGCTCTCAGGTTTCTTGTAGTTGATAGTGATGTAGGTCTCTGGATCTTCCTGTCTGGTGGTGATGTTGGGGGTAGGGCTGGGGAAAAAGTCAATTTAATCGAGTTGAGAGGTCAAATTGATTCAAAATTTCAGCAAATTGATTTTTTTTTTTTTTTTTTTTGTTTTTTTCACCAGGTGTCAGTGCCGGTCCTGGTGAAAAAAAAAATCTAAAAAAAATCGATTTGTTGAAATTTGGGAGCTGCGGGCAGGAGTTTTTAGGCGAGGCCGGACGCCGCGGACTAGGCAGAAGCCATGGCCTTGCCTAAAAACTGCTGCCCGCAGCTCCTCAGGACCGGCGCGGTGTCCAAAAAAAAAAAACTCGATTCGAATCGCAAATCGAGTTTTTTTTTTTTTTTTTTTTTTTTTTTTTATTTAAAGTCGCATATTTATTTTTTTTTTTAGAAAATTGCCCATCTCTAGTTGGGGATGGATCTCCAAACCATCTCCTCCTGTAAATACCTAATGTTGGTACAGCCCTTATCTCCTCATATGATTGTCTGAGCTGTTTGGATCCATAGATCTGTCATGTACTGGTCATTTCTCATGTTGAGTTTTTCTTCCATAGTTACTGGGATTCCTCATATGATGAGGATGTCATGGAAAGCAGAGTGGGCCTGAATCTCTTGTACGCTCAGGTATGTCGTCTCTGTTGAATTCTGGAATAAGACTGGAGTCCTACAGGTTATGAAAGGCACACATTGTCTAGGGAGTTAAGATTAGTGGCCGCACTGGGGTCCACATTGTCTAGGGAATTAGGATTAGTACCAGCACTGGGGTCCACATTGTCTGGGGAATTAGGATTAGTACCAGCACTGGGGTCCACATTGTCTAGGGAATTAGGATTAGTACCAGCACTGGGGTCCACATTGTCTAGGGAATTAGGATTAGTACCAGCACTGGGGTCCACATTGTCTAGGGAATTAGGATTAGTACCAGCACTGGGGTCCACATTGTCTGGGGAATTAGGATTAGTACCAGCACTGGGGTCCACATTGTCTAGGGAATTAGGATTAGTACCAGCACTGGAGTCCACATTGTCTAGGGAATTAGGATTAGTACCAGCACTGGGGTCCACATTGTCTAGGGAATTAGGATTAGTACCAGCACTGGGGTCCACATTGTCTAGGGAATTAGGATTAGTACCAGCACTGGGGTCCACATTGCCTAGGGAATTAGGATTAGTACCAGCACTAGGGTCCACATTGTCTACGGAGTTAGGATTAGAGGCAGCTTGGGTACACATTGTCTGGGGGATTAGGATTAGTGGCAGAACTGGGGTACACCATGCCTAGGAAGTTAAGAATTGTAGCAGTACTGGGTAAACATTGGCTAGGGATTTAGGATAACTGGCAGTACTGGGTACACCATGTCTAGGGAGTTGGGATTAGAGGCAGTTCAGGGTACGCATTGTCTAAGGAGTTAGGAGTTGGAGATGGCTCTGGGTACAGATTGTCTAGGGCAGCGGTCTCCAAACTGCAGCCCTTTGCTTGCTCTTATCTGGCCCTTGGGCACAATTCTATCCACTGACACCAACAATGGGGCATAATTCCTGTCACTGTTGCCAGCAATGGGGCATGACTCCTTCCACAGACACAAACGGTGGAGCACATTTCCTTTCGTTGATGCCAATGATGGGGCCCTATTCTTCCCACTGACCAACATTGGGGCAGAATTCCTTCCATTGACACCAGCAATGGGGCAGAATTCCTTCCATTGACACCAACAATGGGGCACTATTACTCCAACTGACACCATCAAAAGGACACAAATCCTCCGCATAGGCAAGTAGTTACACATATTGGCAGCCCACACACATACTTAAAAAATGGAAATCACAAGACTCCCTCAATGTATCAGAAGCATTAACTATGGTCCAGCAAAGCTATACCTATTGAACGTATGCTAGCTACCAATTCCTTCACATTATCTACCTTCGAGCAAAACTGGGTAATATGGTCAGATAACCCAATTTCCATGACTTAATGACATCTTCTTACCCTCTCATTTGCGAAACTGATGTACCTCCAATGTATGCTTGTTCTGTTCATTTATACCTTCGTTTTTATACCTTGTTTCAATTATTACTCACCCCCTGCATGTTCTTGTACAGGGATCCATATGGATGTACTGTCTTTGTTATACCTTACATGTAACCTTACTGTACTACCCTTTTATACTCGATAAAAATTTAATGGACAAAAAAAAAAAAAAAGACACAAATCCTCCCACTGACACAAACGATGGAGCACATTTCCTTTTATTGATACCAGTGATGGGCCACTGTTCTTCCCACTGACACCAACAATGGGGCAGAATTCCTTCCATTGATACCAATGATTCCTCCAACTGACACCAACAAGAGGAAACTATTCCTCCCACTGACACAAACTTTGAAGCAGAATTCCTTCCATTGACACCAACAAAAGGGAAAAATTCATCCCACGGACACCAACATTGGGGCACTATTCCTTCCACGGACATCAATAATGGTGCACTAGTCCTCCCACTGACATCAAAGATGGGGCATTGTTTACTCCCACTGGATGCTAAGACATTTTCTACTCCCACTGGCCCTAGTTCAGCCCCCCTAAAGTCTGAAGGACAATAAACTGGCTCTTTGTTTAGAAAGTTTGGAAACTCCTGGTCTAGGGCAATAAGAATGCTAGCAGTACAGTTTGCTGAGTTAGGATTAGTGTCATTACTGGGATATACGTTGTCTAGAGAGTTAGGTGCCAGTGATCAGTTACAGATAAACAGGTGACCGATTGGCCACAGTTGTCTCAGGTTTATTTTCACCTACAAATCACAGAATGGGAAAACAAGATGACCATGGCAGAGAAGAGATCGGCTGTAGACCGGCACTGTTCCTTAGCCCTGGGGCTGGGTTCTGGGATGTGGGGTTCTCTGTTTTGTTCCAGTTATATTATTGTTGCATTTCTCTGCTTTTATCAGACGGTCAGCGATATTGAGCGTGGCTGGATACAGGTGAACAAAGAGCAACATCGACAGCTGAAATCTCTGCAGGAGAAAGTCTCCAAGAAGGAGGTATGTTCCAGAGGGTCATGTAACACCTATGGGGGGGGGGGTACACCTTATCATGGTGCGATGGGGCTTTTATGTCCATGGGTGGAGGTGGTGACCTGTTGAAAGTGGCCAGTGGGTCACCGTGTGGCCTCCAGCTGCTTCTCCTCTCCCTCCCGCAGCTTTTGGCTGCTTTATTGAAATCTATACAGGGAGATCAGTGCTTGTAACCCCCCCCCCCCCCCCAAACCCCCCAACGCCGCACCGATCAACCCTGACTGTCCCCTGTTTCCTCCTCCATTTCCTCCTTCGTGTTACTAAGGTCTCCCTCTGTGTCTCCCTCTGTGTCTCCCTCTGTGTCTCCCTCTGTGTCTCCCTCTGTGTCTCCCTCTGTGTCTCCCTCTGTGTCTCCCTCTGTGCCTCCCTCTGTGCCTCCCTCCATGTCCCCCTCCGCTTTCCTCTCCGCTTTCCCTCCGCTTCCCCCCATACATGTCAGGATGGAGAGCGGAGGAAGGAGTCGGTAAATCTGTCATTTACCGGCTCCTTCCTTTTCTGAATGCACAGAGTCGGTGATCACTGATTGTCCATTCATAACTGAGCATCGTAATCTGTGTTTACGATGCTTCAGTTTATGAATGGAGAGGAGACGCTGTCTCTTCTCCATTCATCTTTAGTGCAGCTGAGGCTGGGGAATCTGTGTCCTCAGTCCCTTTCCCCGTCTCAAAGGGGAGATGTTAGGGGTCTGTTTAGACCCCTGATATCTCATCAAAGACCCCCCCCCCCAACAGGGTTGTTTTAAAAAAAGTAAAAATTCTAATAAATATTTAAGTAAAAACTGAAATAAAAAAAACAACTGACACTATCCAGCAACACTAGGCAAAACCTTTCATCATGTTGAGATAGGCCAGTGGGTTACGGTATATTATTGTGTGACCACCCAGCTTTATGGTCCAAACCATTTATCATCTTGAGGGATGACCATAACCTCCAGTTGCATGGTCCAAACCATTCAACATACTGTGATTGGCCAGTGGGAGTTCTCCCAGCTGTATGGTCTAAACCTTCCATCACACTGGGATTGCCCAGTGATTTGTAGCTGTGTGTTTTTGTTATCTTGCCATTTAGTATTTTTTTATTAGACTGCTCTCTCCCTCCTTCTTGGCACAGTTCATCCAGTTGGCACAGACATTGAAGTACTACGGTTATCTGAAGTTTGAGCCCTGCATTACCGACTTCCCGGAAAAGGGTTGCCACGTGATCGTGAGTGCCGGAAACAATGAACTCAATTTTCAAGTGAAACTCCCTAACGAGCAGATGAAGGAAGGCAGCTTCAAAGTCACCCGCATGCGTTGTTGGCGTGTCACCTCCTCGGTACGTCACTTCCCTGCTGTGCCTATTGACTGACCTGCTTCTATTTTGTGTTTACAACAGTGATGGAAGGGGCTAAGGTCCTCCACTCTCACATAGAGGGGTTGCATGACTCTTTTATATACTGTACTTCCATATAACGTAGGAAATTATTAAACAGAACAGATTAAACAAACGCTTGCGGTAATAATGGGACTTCTTGTTCTACAGTGACCATATAGGGTAATAACAGGGCTTCCTGGTCTACGACAACCAAGTAGGGTAATAATGTGACTTCTGTTCTGCAACAACAGGTAGGGTAATTACAGGACTTCCTGCTCTACAACGACCGAGTAGGATAATAACTGGGCTTCCTGTTCTACAATGACCAAGTAGGGTAATAATGGCATTTCCTGCTCTACAACGACCAAGTAGGGCAATAACAGGACTTCCTGCTCTACAACGACCAAGTAGGGTAATAACGGGACTTCCTGTTATACAATGACCAAGTAGGGTAATAACAGGAATTTCTGTTTTACAACGGCCATATAGGTTAATAACGGGACTTCATGTTCCACGATGACCAAGTAGGGCAATAACAGGACTTCCTCTTCTATGACGACCAAGTAGGGCAATAACAGGACTTCCTCTTCTATGACGACCAAGTAGGGCAATAACGGGACTTCCTCTTCTATGACGACCAAGTAGGGCAATAACAGGGCTTCCTCTTCTATGATGACCAAGTAGGGCAATAACAGGACTTCCTGTTCTATGATGACCAAGTAGGGCAATAACAGGACTTCCTGTTCTATGACGACCAAGTAGGGCAATAACAGGACTTCCTCTTCTATGACGACCAAGTAGGGCAATAACAGGACTTCCTCTTCTATGATGACCAAGTAGGGCAATAACAGGACTTCCTCTTCTATGACGACCAAGTAGGGCAATAACAGGGCTTCCTCTTCTATGACGACCAAGTAGGGCAATAACAGGACTTCCTGTTCTATGACGACCAAGTAGGGCAATAACAGGGCTTCCTCTTCTATGACGACCAAGTAGGGCAATAACGGGACTTCCTGTTCTATGGCAACCATATGTTTTAAGATGACCATATATGGTAATAACAAGACTTCCTATTCCACGATGAGCATGCCTGGTCATAACCGAACTTCTTTACAATACGGAAATAATAAACCGCTCAGGGCCTGTGACCTCTTATCGGCCTATAGCAGGAGATCATTTCCAATAATATGATGTTTCATTGGTATCCAGGTCCCCTTCAGCAATGGCACCGGAAGCCCCAACAAGACAGAGGCCCGTCTGGAACTGGCCTTCGAGTACTTGATGAGCAAAGACCGGCTACAGTGGATCACCATCTCCAGTCCGCAGGTGAGATCCCCACCCTGTACTGAGTAAGGGGAAGGAGTTCTATGGGACAGTGATGGTGTCCATCCAGCATAGGGATCCCATGTATATGATGGTGTCGCCTTTATATACGGGATTCCCTGTATGTGATGGCATCACCCTGTAGAGGGGTCCAGTAAATGAGATCATTTCTTTCCTTCTTAGGCTATAATGATGAGTATCTGCCTACAGTCAATGGTGGATGAGCTGATGGTAAAGAAATCTGGAGGCACCATTAAAAAGGTAAAGTGAGGGAGCAAGATTAAAGGGAGGGGGGGTTGTACTATGTTTTGCTGGGACGGAAGGCTATGTACTATATGTAGGGGTGGGGGATTGGAGTGTTCTCCAATGTACAGTGTATACAGGGTGGAGTATTAATATGTGTACATAGGAGAATGGCTGGGGGGTGTAACACTTTACTGTGTATAGGAGTTGATGTGCTCTACACTGTGTATTATATCGGACTTGTTCTCACCATTGGTAGATGGCTCGGAAGAGGCAGTCGTGTTTGGTGCGGCGGGTAGACAGTCAGCAGGCAGTGAAGTCTCCCCCCCTCCTGGTAAGTGTGTGTGTGTGTGTGTGTGTGTGATAAATAAATATATATATATATATATATATATATATATATATATATATATATATATATATATATATATATATATACTGTGTGTATTATATCTGTCTGCTGTCATCTCCTCCGTCCCTCTCCTGATTGTCTCCTTCTCTTCCCAAGGACTCTCCTGATTCGAGCCGGGAGCCCATCGCCAAGTTATCGGTAAGTTTGTGTTCATAGTTACTAAGGATGCACCGATATCGTTTTTTTAACGCCGTGTACGAGTACCGATTTCCTTTTTTTTTTTCTTTTTTAAGTTCTCGTATACCAATTACCGATACCCATCGCCAATATATACTTCTTGTGATTTTTTTTTTTGTGTAAAAAAATAAAAATTATATAAATTTATCTCAAAAAATAAAAAGGAGAACTGGTCATGGGTGAGTGCGGACCTCTGCAGGGCACTGCATAGCCCAAAGTAAAAGGAAAGTTCAGTGAAGGTCTGCAGGTGACAGCCCCATCTGCCAGGGACAAATAAAAGGTTGGCATCAGATCTGATCTGGTGCTCCAGAAAGCCCCTATAAGAAGTATGTTGTGATTCCACAACCTGTGCTTGTTCCATGCCTCTTGCCCCTGTGCACCCAGCCCAGCACTTGTCTATGGGAAGTTTTGTGTGTGTAGAGCCTGCAGGACTCACACAGCTGCAATGACAGGCAGCGATGGAAGCTTCTCCTGAAGAGTGCAGGGCAGAGAGGAGTGCATGGTCCTGTCCTAATCCATGGTAATATAGTGCTGGCTCAGAGCACGTAGGCTGCAGGCAGTTGGATAAGAAGGACATACATGGAGAGCAATGACCTCCACCGCTGGGAACCCAACTCGCACATGCAGTCAGCTCCCTCTGCAGCAGGGCTGTGCACTGCCCGCATATACTTTCCACTCACCACACCGAACTGTAACCCCCGAAGCCCACTGGACTCAGGTTCTGCTATCTCTTGGGCACCTCCCACAGGGTCTTATCCAGTTCCTGCCGGTAGACTCCTGGGGGCGTGTTGGAGGACATTGCTGCTGCAAACCCCATCTTTCACTAACACTCGGACAGCCGAAATGTCATTGGTTAAGGACGTGGCCAACCCCGCTCCTTAACAACCAATAATCTTTTCCTTACATTTCACCTGTTAGCAGGAAATCCCGCTGACAGCTGAAAGAACCGAGCCCGGAGGTATCGGTTCCGGGTATCAGAGCATTTGTACGAGTACCGATACTCGTGCAAATGCTTAGTATGGCACTGATGCAACCCTAATTGTTGCATATAGTTGAATCTCCACCTCAGACTCTGATAACAGAGAACAATAGGTGTCCCTTTTGTCCACACTATCCTCCATCTGGTGGCTCTCCATGCCTCTGCTCAGCTCCCCTTCTTCCCATAAAACACTCCAGTGTGGCAGTACTTAGTTTAGTAAGCCAGCCAATCAGTTCCTAGTCTGTCTGACTTTCATAGCTCTTTGCTGGACCTCTCTGTGGTTCCCTCTGAGCTCCAGGTCTCAAATGGAGAACCCATATATGGACCCTCTGAACTCAAGGACCCCTATGGAAATTCTGTCAGGAGTCCCTTTTGAGTTTCAGGTTTCTATAGTGGACCCATCTGGAGTCTTGCTGAATTCAAGATCTGTATTGAGGACTTGTTTGGGGTCCCTCTTAACGCTAGGTCCTCCATGAAGACCTAATCTGTGGTTTTCCTGAGCTTTTAGGTTTCCATGGTGGACCAGTCTATAGTCTCCCTGAACTACAGGTTTCCATGGTGGGACCAGTCTATGGTCTCCCTGAACTACAGGTTTCCATGGTGGGACCAGTCTATGGTCTCCCTGAAGTACAGGTTTCCATGGTGGACCAGTCTATGGTTTCCCTTAACTTCAGGTTTCCACGGCAGATTCCTCTGTGGTCCCACTGAATCCAGATCTGTATAGAGGGCCCATATGAGGTCCCTCCTGAACTCTAGGTCTTCATGGAGGACCTACCTGTGGCCCCTCCAAGCGTTAGCTGTCAATGTTGAACCAATCTATGGTTTTGCTAAACTCCAGGTCTCCATAGAGGACCCATATAGGGTCCCTCTGACCTCCAGGTCTTCATGAAGGACCTATCTGTGGTCCTGAGCTTTAGGCTTCCATGGTGGACCAGTCTATGGTGTCACTGCACTCCGGGTTTCTACTGCTAATTCCGCTGTGGTCCTGCTGAGCTCCAGGTTTTACCAGTGACCCGTCTGTGGTCTCCCTAAGCTTTAGCTTCCATGGCAAATATGTCTAATGTCCATCTGAACTGTAAAGTTTGCCTTCCTTCCTCAATATTGCCTCTGCTGTGTCAGAGGTATTACAGGACCACATTGCCTGAAATGGCCACATTACTCTTCAAGGGCCCCTCTCCTGCAGATCTCTCGTTTATGTTTTGTCTTCCCTTCCCAGGATAAGCTCCGTTCTTTCAGTAGAGGTATGACAGGGGCGCTTCACTCTGTTAGCCCCTCCTCTGCAGATCTGTCTTTTTTATGTTTGCTTTCCCTTCCCAGTATTAGCTCAGTTTTTTTGTCAGTACGGGTATGACAGGGCCTCTTTCACACTTAGTCTTAGCAACTCCCCTGCAGATCTGTCTATTATGTTTGTCTTCCCTTACCCAGAATAAGCTGAGTTATGTCACTAGATGTATGACAGGGAATGTTCACTCTCCTAGCCCCTCCCCTGCAGATTTGTAATGTGTGTGTGTGTTTCTCTCTCTCTCTCCAGAGTAAGCTCAGCTCGGTCAGCCTCCGAGGGATCAGTAATTCCAGCTCTACCAACGACATGAGTGCAGAGGACTTCCATGGGAACTACGCCTTCGAGGGCATCGGAGATGATGACTTGTGAGGTGCCCAGGGGGCCTCTTGCTGTCTTCCCTACTGGGATTTGTGTCATCTTCATCCCACTCTCCAGCCAATGCCTTGCTCGGGGGGCCACCTAGATGGTATTTTGCTCAGCACCAGCAGAAGGGAAGATGGCTATTCCTGGCTCCCACCGCCAACACTATTACTCATACAGCGCTCTGCTTGCACTTATAATTCCAAGATTTGCACAGATTGGGGGGCTGCTAGGCATCCTGCCCCCCCCCCCCATCCCACCCCTGAGCATCTGCTGCTCATCAGTGATTGGTGGATTGTATTGTTCTGTTTTTTTTGAAGGCTCTCAAGGGGTTCTCGTGTCCCTTGTCCTCCATCGCTCAGCACTTTCCAGGGACACCCAAGGACCAAATTAACCCATTCTATGCCCCCCTGGGAAAGGACGATGCTGGTTTCCTCCATCGAGGGTGAGATGTTCACGGAGTTCCAGAACACAGCGAGAGCTTCAACAGACTCCGTATGATTGATGGGAAAGGATTGGTCTTATGAGGACAGCTATCTGGACTGTGTAGCAGTGTGAGACCACTTGTACCGGGTGATGTAGGATGACATGGAGCTCCCGCTGGTTTCGCCATGCCCCTTTCCAATGAACAGAAACCAATGATTATACGCGAGGGGGAGGTACTTATAGTGAAGTTTGCTTTTACATGTCCAATCATATATCAGAGATGTTTCTTGGAACCAAGTTTGATGTTTCAGACAAACTTCCCCACTGCACCCTAGAGCAGTGGTCATCAACCCTGTCCTCAGGGCCCACTAACAGGCCAGGTTTTATGTATTACCTTGGGGAGATGCAGACTAGAATACTGCAATCACTGAGCAGCAAATGATATCACCTGTGATGTATTTCAGTTATCTTGCAAACCTGGCCTGTTAGTGGGCCCTGAGGACAGGAGTTGAAGACCACTGCCCTAGAGCATGACTCTTGCCAAAACTTTTATTTTTATTTTGTATGGAGTGGGGGAGGGTTAAAAATGTTTGTGACTTCCTCCTGTTATTCTGACACTCCTCACCTGGACAGGAGGTGAGGGGAAATCTCTAATTATCCTGACCGTAAAACTGATTCTTCCTCCTTCCATTAGAAGGTTTAATGTAGGGCTTCCTGTGGCTCCATTGGGGCATTTCCTTTCACTTTCGGTTGTGATACCTGGATAGGGAGCAGTGGGAATGTGCGCCATTTTTTTTTTATTTTTTATTATATTGTACATGGACAGGAAGGAGTGGGAGTTGACTTATTTACTCTTATACCTGGACAGGAAGCAGTGGGGTTTTCCTAATTTCCTGTTCTGACACCTGGATAGGAAGCTGTGGGAACTTCCTCATATTCTGTCCTGTCTGATACATGAACAGGAAAGGGTGGGAATTTACAAATTTACGATCTTGTTTGATTTCTGGAAAGGAAGTGTGGGGTTTTCTTAATTCTCTGTTCTGGCACCTGGACAGGAAGCGGTGGGATTTTCCTAATTTCCTGTTCTGACACCTATGTAGGTCTGTCTGTGCCACCTGGACAGGAAGAGGTGGGAACCTCCTCATTTCCTATCTGATACATGGACAGGAAGGGGTAGGAATTTACTTAGTTACGATCTTGTTTGACTCCTGGGCAGGAAGTGGTAGGATTTTCAAATTTCCCAGTCTGACATCTCGGCAGGAAGCGGTGGGATTTTCCTAATTTCCTCTTCTGTCATACCGGAAGAGGTGGGAATTTCCTAATTTCCTGTCCTGCTGACACCTGGGCAGAAAGAGGTGGGATTTTCCTAGTTTCCGGCTCTGTCTGACTCCTGGACAGGAAGGGGTGAAATTTTACTTATTTATGACCTTGTTTGACTCCTGGACAGGAAGCATATTGGGATCTTCCTCATTTCCTGTTCTGACACCTGGACAGGAAGCAGTGGTATTTTCCCCATTTCCTGTTCTGACATCAGGACAGGAAGGGGCGTTTTTTTTTTTTTTTTGCTTATTTATGACCTTGTTTGACTCCTGGACAGAAAACACTGGGATTTTCCTAATTTCCTGTTCTGACATCAGGACAGGAAGGGGTGGGATTTTACTTCCTGTCTTGAATCCTGTATAAGAAGTGGTGGCATTGGTTCCTGCTCTAACTGGACACCTAGACAGGAAAGGCTGTCATTTACATTGTGTTCTATGTAACCCCCATCAAAGAGACAGGAAGTGCAAAATAATGCCTGAAATGGGGACACAGCAATGTAGGTTGAGGGTCTTTAAACCTTCCCTGTTCTTCCCCACCCAAAGGATAATTTAGGGTGGAATTGGGTCCTGAGTAAGTTGCCCTCCCTATGCTTCCTGCCTGGTACCCATAACCCTCCTCTTCTTACCATACACAGCCTGAGACAGATTGTGCAATGTTCCCAGTGGCCATAGAAGTTCAGATCGTTCACCCAGTCTCTATAGGATGGCCTCAGCCACTAGGGCTTGGTCAATGCGCACTGTGAGTTGGGGGTGAAGCACATGTAAAGTGATGAGGACACACTGATAAAGGGCAGAAGCATGGCAGAGATCTTATAGCATTCTGCTTAGCATTTGAGCAGCCGTCACGTCCAGTGGTAGGAAATGCTCACTAGGACGGGAAGTACTCCTCTCCCTGACCCCAAAATGTATAAATTTTCAATAAAATGCATCAGTGGCCATGGAAGTCACTACAGCTCCATATAGAAAGTTGGTGTCACCTGCATTTAAACTGCAACTCCAAACAAAATGTATTTTAGATGGAGTGGGGAAGGGTTAAACCCATTGTGTTCCAAACTGGGTGATTTCCTCTGACTTCCTGTCCACAACAAACAGGAAGTGAACAAAATTCTCTTCCAAGTAAGGGGAAATTCCAGAATTGAGAGTTGCCACCAGGGTAATAGTTCCCAGTGGGACTGTTCTCCTCAGATTCTGTTCAGGAGACACAACAGGAAGTGAGCAGAACCCTACCACTGACAGTTGTGACTGGTGCAGAAGTTTTGGGAGATTGACCTACCCCACGACTTCCAGTCCAGAACACAACAGGAAGTGAGCAGAACCCCACCACTGACAGTTGTCACTGGTGCAGAAGTTTTGGGAGAATGCCCCCCCCCCGACTTCCAGTCCAGAACACAACAGGAAGTAAGAAAATTCTCTCAGTGAGCAGGACCCCCGCCATTGAAAGTTGGCAATGGAGCAGAGGTCTTCAGTGGTGAGATTTCCCCTCAATTCCTGTCCAGACCCAATAGGAAGTGAGAGAGAGTGCTGTGAGTATAATATGGTGGTTGGGCTTTAGAGCCCATGCCACTTTGACCTGAATGTACCAATTTTTCCTGCCTTGTATGCTCTACAATCCGATTTGTAATATGTTTGACCAGCAGCTCTGCCCCAACCTTGTCCACTCACCGCCTTTCAAGAGCTAATATTGTGGAGGTCAAAGGAAAGACCCACTTTCCCTTGTGTCTCCAGTTTGACCCTCTGCAGTGTTAGTACTCCATCTGGGGGATGAGGACAGGCCCCACACCGTATGTCTCCAGGTATCTGCCAGAGAGGGAATTGAATAACACTGTGGAACTTGGAGGAAAGACCCATCTCCCCTCGTGTTTCCAGTTATCTCCCAGTTGGGGTACTAACACTGCCGAGTCAGAGGAGAAACCCACCATCCCTCAAGTCTCTAGTTATTTTCCAGATGGGGAACGAATACTGCTGAGGTCAGACCCACTTCTCTCATGTCTGTTCAAAGGAGAGACCCACCTCTCCTCATGTCTCCAATCTCCCAGATAGGGAATTAACACTGCAGAGGGTCAGCAGACAGACCCACCTTTCCGCGATGTCTCCATTTAACTTCCAAATGGGGAACACTGGGGGGGCGGGTCAGAGGACAGACCTACCTCCTCTTGTGTCTCATTGGAAGAAAGACCCGGACCCCATCCAACTGCCTCCAATAATCTCCCAATATGCCCATTTTCCTTCTGATTGCCAAATAAGTATTAGCAAAAGATGTGTATATATATATATAAATATATAAGATACTCTAAATGATTTTCTATCAGTAGACGGAGCGTCCCGTCTGTGCACCGATCTGTCCTACCGTTTCACTCGCTTCTACTTAGAAATTGCTGTGTTTACAGATTAAGCTGATTGACTCTCTTCCAGTAATATGAAATCTGTTTACATTAAATGGAATCACAGCCGAGTCCTGGTCTCTTTATTATCAGAATACTGCATTAAAGTGGACCTGTCACTACAGTAATGAATGCATGACGTGTCACAATACACAGCATCCCTTTTTTTTTTTTAGAGAAGCTCCACATTTTATCATTTAAGAAGCCATACTTGAGCTCCAGTTGGTGACTTTGCCTAGGCTGGGATGATGTCATCAGTCTGCTGCAGACAGGAGGAAACAATCCCTAAGCCCCCCCCCCCAGTAATCAGATTGCAATGTTGTAACTTTTTATAGCAAGTCTCAAGGTGAGAGGCTGTAACGGGCTGATCTGTGTCAGACATTTGTCAACATGGCCAAGAACTGCATGGGCATGAGGATTTTTATGGATGTGTCATCTCTGAGCTGGCATCTCGGTCTAGAAAAAGTAGATGGAGACTCTAGGTGATGTCTGAACAAAGATGGTGCCACTCTTAAAGAGAGAGAAGCAGAAGAAGGCATTATCAGGGGGTGTACTGTGATCTCTGTTAGAGGTAATAATAATATTTATAAATAAATACCTGGAAGGGTTACACTGACACATTACTCAGCAAGCCACACTTATCATGAATATATCTGATGATAGCTCCATTTATCACTGTGATGGTGGTGGGGGGTGAGGGGTAGGCTCTTTGGCTCTGTCAGTAAATAAAGAACTCAGGGGTTAGGAGCTCTTTTTAGGAAAGGTCACATACCCATTAACCCATAGCACTGGCATCTTTTATGGGAGCTTAAGTGTGCCTTAAAGTGAACTTGTCTACAACTCTGTCTCATTTTCAGGAACCCTACTTACACTCTGCTATGGTGATACGACTGCTTCATACAGGCCTAAACCTTGTGTGCTTCTCAATGGGTACAACGAGAGGGCATCTCTGGCTAAAAAAGGCCTTCCTTACGGAATAAAGGTATGGTAGTGGCCTCGCCCTAGCCTAAGCCCTGCCTGTGAGCCCTCTATCCAATAAGAGGATAGGGAAAGGCCTTCCCTACTGGATAGATGTATGGTAGTCGCCTCCAAGCCTAAACCCTGCCTGCGAGCCCCCTATCCAATCAAGAGGGACTCTGTGGCCAAAAAAGCCTTCCTTACTGGATTGAGGTATGGTAGTGGGGTTGTCCTAGCCTAAATCCTGCCTGTGAGGACCCATCATGTATGCCATTGGTGGATCTTCAGATTGGCCAAGTATTGGAGGACAGGAAGCTGACACATTGAAGGGACTTATTCAATGCTGGGGCCATCATGTGTGCCATTAATGGATTTTCTGCTTGTGTATTGAAGGATGAGTCATGGGCGGCTCAGTGGTGTAGTGGGTAGCACTTTTGCCTAGCAGTAAGAAGGGTTGCTGGTTCGAATCCCAACCACGACATTACCTGCCTGGAGTTTGCATGTTCTCCCTGTGCCTGCGTGGGTTTCCTCCGGGTACTCCGGTTTCCTCCCACACTCCAAAGACATGCTGGTAGGTTAATTGGATCCTGTCTAAATTGTCCCAGGTATGTATGAATGTGAGTTAGGGACCTTAGATTGTAAGCTCCTTGAGGGTAGGGACTGATGTGATTGTACAATGTATATGTAAAGCGCTGCGTAAATTGACAGCCCTATATAAGTACCTGAAATAAATAAATAAAATAAATGAGGAGCCAACACACATTGCAAGAAAATAATCTGTGCTGGGCTGTCTTGTGTGCCACTGGTGGATCTTTCGTCAGAAGTTTTGGAGGGCAGGAAGTCAAAACACATCATGGGAATATTCTGTACTGGGCTGTATTGAGTGCCTATCCAATCAAGAGGGCCTCTCTGACCAAAAATGCCTTCCTTACTGGATAGTGGTATGGTAGTGGCCTAGCCTAAACCCTGCCCATGAGCCCCCTTTTCAAGCAAGATGGCCTCTCTGACCAAAAAGGCCTTCCTTACTGGGTAGTGGTATTGTTGTGTCTTTGTCCTAGCCTAAATCCTACCTGCAATCCCCCTATCCAATCAAGAGGGCCTCTGGGAAAAAAGGCCTTCCCTACTGGATAGTGGTAAGGTAGTGGCCTTGTCCTAGCCTAAACCCTGCCTGTGAGACCCTTTTCAATCAAGAGGGCCTCTCTGGTTTAAAAGGCCCTCCTTACTGGTTGGAATCAGTCTCAGTTGCTGCACCGAGGAGCCTTTTCTGGAGAAGGGGGGGGGAAAGCAGGTTTACCTCAAAATGAGGACAAAAATCTGGTAGATGCCATTGCTCACTTAATACTCAGAGGTGCCACCTCTGGAACAGCCATAACCACTTAGTGAGCCAATGACCTGGAAGAAGCATGTTGACAAGTCTTTGGTCCTGTCCTGCATAAAGTTCCAGGTCAGTAGCTCTCTGGGCAGTGGGGTCAGGGTGGGGATGAAAGGCCTGAAGTCTGCATCTGGTAAAAGGCAAGGCTACAGCAGCTCCCAAATTCCTCTCGTCACTGATACTCTTTAAGTGTGAAGTAAAGTGTGGATCTTCAGTTGGGCATGACGGCCTAGAACAGAATATTTCCCAGGCAGTGTGTTGGCTTCCTGTCTTTCAATACACTAGCAACTGAAAATCCACCAATGGCACACATGATGGCTCAAGCACTGAATATTCACCTGCGATGTGTGTCAGCTCCCTGTCCTCCAATAATTGGCTATCTGAAGATCCTCCAGTGGCACTCATAATGGGCCAAGCACAAGATACTCTCTCGCAATGTGTTGGCTCCCTGTCCTATTATACACGGTCAACTGAAGATCCACCAGTGGAACACAAGACAGCCCAGCACAGAATATTTCCTTGTAATGTGTGTTGACTCCCCATCCTCTGATACATGGTCAACTGAAGATCCACCAATGGCACACATAATGAAATAGGTTTTCAGATCTCATCTGATCATAGTGAGATCTCATAAAAATATAATGAAATTCAGACTCAGTTTAGAGCACATGGCCCTCCTGTTCCATTAGAACTACAGTTTCAATGCTGTTACTACAAAGAATGCTTTCCTACACAGATTCCAATATTGTCTGCCCTCTGAACGCCAAAGCTATTCATAACATAGTATAAATGTTTCCTCCCATCCACAGGTCCACCATGGAGACCTGTAGCGCAGAAGGACAATAGATAGGTCAGCCTTGGAGGGGCCTTGAGTTCAGAGGGACAATAGATAGGTCCACCATGGAGAACTAGTGGTCATAGGGACATTAAACAGCTGCTATCAAGGTCTAGAGATCAGGGAGACAAGAGAGAAACCCGCCATGTGGGCAGCCTGTAGTGGGTGGAGCCTGCTGGGCCCTTCACACAACTTGGCTCTTTATACAGGCTATGTGCAGCACAGTGATGATGTCACTACTTTTTATTTTACAAAGTAATAACTAGTTTTGCAAGACATTTGGTGCACACAGACAGGCTGTATATTCCCTCTTGCTATTGAGGAATATAGTTCAATGAAAATGTTTGTGCCCAGAGTTCAGCTTTAATTAGATCAGCTCTAGAGAATCTAATTTCCAGATGAACAAGCCCAGTGTCCTTATCATGAGGCCTCTCATTCTCTGTGTATCAATCCATGCCGAGCCATCCTTACACTGACCTGCATCCCATGTGGTGATGTACATGGACAATACTACAGAAAAGGGCCAGTTCATGGTGAAGCTAGGAGTGACTGGTCACATTTAGCTAGATTTGACAATCATTAGAACCAAACCCTTCTGTTGTCTCTTTGAGCTCCCAGTGTTCATGGCAGACCTGTCTCTGGTCTCCCTGAGCTCTAGGCCTTTATGGCAGATCTGTTTATGGTCCTTGTGGCATCCAGTTCTCCGTGGTGGACCCTTCTATGGTCCATCTGAGCTCTAGCCCCCAATGACAGACCTCTCTATTAATCTTCTGATTTGCAGGCATCCATAGCAGACCCATGTATTGTCCTAATCTGCAGGTCTTCATGGTGGGCCTGTTGATGGTCTCTCTGAGCACTAGACCTCCATGGAGAATTCTCTATGGTGCTTTAGAGATTTAGATCTGCATAACGGGCATCCACAGCAGACCCATGTATTGTCCTGATCTGCAGATCTCCATGGTGGGCCTGTTGATGGTTTCTCTGAGCACTAGATCTTCTAGAGGAGACCTTTATTGTCCCTCTGAGATTTAGACCTGCATAGTGGGCCTGTCTGTGGTCCCCCTGAGTTTCAGGCCTCCAAAGCGGACCCATCTATTGTCCTGATCTGCAGGTCTCCATGGTTGACCTGTTGATGGTCTCTCTGAGCACTAGACCTCCATAGAGAATTTTCTGTGGTCCTTTGGAGAATTAGATCTGCATTGCGAGCCTGTCTGTGGTCTCTCTGAGCTCCAGGCTTTCACAGCAGACCCGTGTATTGTTCTTATCTGCAGGTCTTAATGGTGGGCCTGTTAATGGTCTCTCTGAGCACTAGATCTCCACTGAGGAATCCTCATTTGTCCCTCTGAGGTTTAGACCTGCATAGTAGGCCTGTCTGTGGTCCCTCTGAGCTCCTGGCCTCCATTGTGAACCCCTCTAAATTGCATTTGAGCTCCTGGGAACTGAGAAAGACACTTGAATGTGCAGTGAAACCTAAGCAACATCACATACAGAACAAGTGCAATTGAATATGACTAACTCATACAAAGTATACCATGTGTTAATCTTTTTAAACAAAGGGCCAGATTATTGTCCTTCAGAGAGTTATGGAGGCCATACTGTGGTTACAGTGTGTACATCATCAGTGAGAAGAATACTGCCCCATCATTTGTATCAGAAGCATTAGGAAAGCATTGGTGTTCACTGGTCACTTACCTTTGTAAACATTCCATGTCTTGTGCTGATCCTCAGCTGAGCAGATGATGTCACGGCCGGAACTATGTGTGCACCATCAAGCAGGCGACAACTCCTCTCAACAAAGGTACAAACTCTGTGTTCTGCTGCCATTTTGCCTGAAGCGATGCATGCAGGTGACATAGGGGGTTACGAGTACAATAGAGGTGGTGCATACACCATATCAGCATTTTTAGAGGAGAATACTTTGTGCTTGTTCACTAATTTTGCCTGAACAGCTTTCTCACCATGGGTACCTAAGGGCCAATAAAAGGCTAGAAGCAGGCCATATTGGGCTCTAGGGCTAGAGTAGGAGGAGCATTGTGATATACCATACAGGATGTTACCAGAAGAAGTGATCAAGGGATAATACTATACCAGCGTCACATTTTATAAGGTTTTATTTACTTCAGCCTCTCTTGCCTGACAATGCAGGCATTGCTTATTTTTAACCACCATTACTAATGCTTTTTTCACTTCATGGATTCTTATTTACTAACAGGATGTTTGTAAATGTGAGTCCTGGGTGGCACAAAGGGATGATTTTACCTCTGGCAAGTTATTTGCAGACGGTTCTGCCATTTTTTTCTGCTTTTACCTGATTGTTACCATCGCTTAAGGTCTCGCTTTGCATGGTTTTCCTCCTCCATGTTTTTACCTTTTAGCAACCTATTTATCAGACCCCAGCCCCAAGGTTCCTGATCCAGCTATTAATTGTGATCTGTGTACCCAGTCTAAACCTCGGGCTTTGTAGGGGGGATAGCAATCAAGTGTTTCTACCTCCAAGGTTGAGCCAGAGTACCCTATCTGTTCAATGGTGGTTATCATACCAACTCCACAGATATTTCATGACCCCCTAAAAAGACATATGCAGCTCTTCCTAAATTGGGTGGCTATTGTAGCTCAGCCTTTAAAGGTCATCATAGCTGTCCCTCCCCCTGCCTATGCTTTTCTCACTCAGGGCAAGGTTTCAGGTCCTTTAATACCAATCTCCACAAAGGTGCGTACTCCCCTCCACCTCCCTCCCCTGTTCAGCTGCCAGGAGCATGTGTTAAAAACTGGTGACTGGATGGGCAATGTCACATGGGGAAGGCCAATGACTGTGTAAGCTACAACTTGAGTTTGTTCTACAGAGGGAGGAATAACGTGAGCCTGCTTTTCAGTTTTGCATACATAAACCACAGGTTCTCTTAATGTTTTCGGTCAATACAGAAGGGTTGATTTACTAAAACTGGAGAGTGCAAGATCTGGTGTAGCTCTGCATGGAAACCAATCAGCTTCCATTTTTTTTTTGGATTGGCTACCATGCACAGCTCCACCAGATTCTGCACTCTCCAGTTTTAGCAAATCAACCCCAATGTGGGAGAGAGCACCGTTGTGTAAGATAGATGTGTGAGAGAGCCTCATGTAAGGATGCATGTGAGAGAGAGAGAGAGATGCATGTGAGAAAGCCATGTGGGAAGGAGCCTTTGGGTGTGAGGAAGCTGTGCGTGAGGGGTCTACATGTGATGTGCATAAGGAAGCACTGTGTAAGGGAACCTATGCGTGTAAGGGAGCCGTGTGTGAAGAAATCAAGTTTGAGAGAGGTGTATGAGGGAGCAGGTGCCAACAAGGTTCTGGGTGTAAGGGAGGCGTATGATAGAAAGCCATGTACTTGAGAGATGTGTGAGGAAGCAATGTGTGTGAGAGCCTCTGGGTGTGGGGGATCCATGTGTTAGTGAACCTCTGGGTGTGGGGGATCCATGTGTTAGGCATCCATGTGTTAGTGAACCTCTGGGTGTTAGGGATCCATGTGTTAGTGAACCTCTGGGTGTGGGGGATCCATGTGTTAGTGAACCTCTGGGTGTGGGGGATCCATGTGTTAGTGAATCTCTGGGTGTGGGGGATCCATGTGTCAATGAACCTCTGGGTGTAAGGAAACCATGTACAAGAGAGCCACGTGATGAGGGAGGGGTGTGTGAGAGAGATGGGTGAGGGACCCTCAGAATGTAAGGGAGCCATGTTTGAGGGAACCCCTGGGTGTGAAGGAGCCACATGTAAGGAAGCCATGAGAGAACCGTGCAAGGGAGCTGTGTAAAAGAGAGTCTCTGGATATGAGAGAGCTATGTGTGAGGGAGCCACTAGGTGTGAGAAAACCACATGTGAAGGAGATGTGTGTGAGGGAGCTACGTGTGTAAGGACTTGTACACAGAATGAGAATTTCGGACAAATGATTATCCTTTTTTTTTTTTTTTCTTGCATACTATTCTCATATCAAAAATGAATAGGTTACTAGAGTTGTCCCTTTGGATAATTTCTCAATAACGGTTGTGATCGGCTCTAGAAAGCTGTGTACTAACGATCAGATTATCAGATGATCGCTCCGAAAGCGGTATTTTACATCCAATTTTCTCATCGTGTGTATTAAGCCTAAGAGAGCCTTGGGGTGTGAGGGAACTGTATGTGAGGGAGCCACATGCAAGGGAGATGTTTGAAGGAAGCTGCATTTGTGTGATGTGTGAGAGTGCATGAAGGGAGATGTGTGGCCGGCCATAGATGGTTCGAATCCCAGCCGGTTTAGCAGGAACCGGCTGAAGTGCGAACCATGTATGGGCAGGCTGAATGTAGTTGATTGATCAGTCAACTTGGGTAAAACCAGCCTGACGGATTTTACATACGATTATCACTAGCGGCTGGTCGCTAGCAATCATCACTGTCTTCTCCCTGCAGGGACGGCTTCCCCCGCTGGGAGAACACAATGGCTTGACAGGAGGGATTCCCCCATCAACACTGACTGTGGTTGCAGGAAATAAATTTGCTTCGTGTATGGCCTGCCTAAGGGAGATATGTGTGAGAAGAGGGATGTGTTTGAAGGATCCATGTGACAGGGAGACTTGGGGTGTGGGAGATCCGTGTGTGAAGGATCCTCTTGAGTGTGAGGGGGGGAATGCGTTTGAGGGAAACGTGTGTGAGGGAGCCATGTGTGATAGAGGTGTGTGTGCGAGAGATGTGTGATAGAGCCGCCGATGGGTGTGAGGGAGCCTCTCAGTATTGGGGAGCTGTGTGTAAAGCCGGCTATAGATGGATCTTTTTTCCTTTTTTTGATCATCAGCCGGACAGCTGATCAAAAAAAAAATTACCAAATTCCCCCCTCCACACATTCGAGGTGGAAGAGAGAATCCTGTTATTTCATTGTATTCCGACAGCGGGACTCCACCGTTGTCAGAATACAGTGATCAGCACTGCAGCCGATTGAGAGGCTATAGGAGGGAGCTGGGTATGTGAAGGAGCCACATGTTAGGGAGATGTATGTGAGAGAGATGTGTGTGATGGAGCCATGTTTGAGGGAGGTGAATGTGATGGAGTCACCCCATGTGAGGAAGCTGCATTTGAGGAAGATGCGTGTGAGAGAATCATGCATGCAAGGTAGTGAAATGTGAGGAAGATGTGGTAAGGAACCATCCATGTAAGGCAGATGTGTGAGAGGGAACCGTGCATGTAAGATAGGCGAGTGTGAGGGAACCGTGCATGTAAGATAGTCAAGTGTGAGCGAATTGTGCATGTAAGGTAGTCACGTGTGAGGGAACAGTGCATGTGTGGTAGTCGCATGTGAGGGAGATGTGTGTGCGCGAGGGTACCGTGCATGTAAGGTAGTCGCGTGTGAAGGTACCGTGCATGTAAGGTAGTCGCATGTGAGGGAACCGTGCATGTAAGGTAGTCGAGTGTGAGGAAACCATGCATATAAGATAGGTGAGTGTGAGGGAACCGTGCATGTAAGATAGTCGAGTGTGAGAGAACCGTGCATGTAAGATAGTCGAGTGTGAGGTAACCGTGCATGTAAGATAGGCGAGTGTGAGGGAACCGTGCATGTAAGATAGGAGAGTGTGAGGGAACCGTGCATGTAAGATAGTTGAGTGTGAGGGAACCGTGCATGTAAGATAGGCGAGTGTGAGGGAACCGTGCATGTAAGATAGGCGAGTGTGAGGGAACCGTGCATGTAAGATAGGCGAGTGTGAGGGAACCGTGCATCTAAGATAGACGCGTGTGAGGGAACCGTGCATGTAAGATAGGCGAGTGTGAGGGAACCGTGTATGTAAGATAGGCGAGTGTGAGGGAACCGTGCATGTAAGATAGGCGAGTGTGAGGGAACCGTGCATGTAAGATAGGCGAGTGTGAGGGAACCGTGCATGTAAGATAGGCGAGTGTGAGGGAACCGTGCATGTAAGATAGGCGAGTGTGAGGGAACCGTGCATGTAAGATAGTCGAGTGTGAGGGAACCGTGCATGTAAGATAGTCGAGTGTGAGGTAACCGTGCATGTAAGATAGGCGAGTGTGAGGTAACCGTGCATGTAAGATAGGCGAGTGTGAGGGAACCGTGCATGTAAGATAGTCGAGTGTGAGGGAACCGTGCATGTAAGATAGTCGAGTGTGAGGGAACCGTGCATGTAAGATAGTCGAGTGTGAGGGAACCGTGCATGTAAGATAGGCGAGTGTGAGGGAACCGTGCATGTAAGATAGGCGAGTGTGAGGTAACCGTGCATGTAAGATAGGCGAGTGTGAGGGAACCGTGCATGTAAGATAGGCGAGTGTGAGGGAACCGTGCATGTAAGATAGTCGAGTGTGAGGGAACCGTGCATGTAAGATAGTCGAGTGTGAGGGAACCGTGCATGTAAGATAGTCGAGTGTGAGGGAACCGTGCATGTAAGATAGTCGAGTGTGAGGGAACCGTGCATGTAAGATAGGCGAGTGTGAGGGAACCGTGCATGTAAGATAGGCGAGTGTGAGGGAACCGTGCATGTAAGATAGTCGAGTGTGAGGGAACCGTGCATGTAAGATAGTCGAGTGTGAGGGAACCGTGCATGTAAGATAGGCGAGTGTGAGGGAACCGTGCATGTAAGATAGACGCGTGTGAGGTAACCGTGCATGTAAGATAGTCGAGTGTGAGGTAACCGTGCATGTAAGATAGTCGAGTGTGAGGTAACCGTGCATGTAAGATAGGCGAGTGTGAGGTAACCGTGCATGTAAGATAGGCGAGTGTGAGGGAACCGTGCATGTAAGATAGTCGAGTGTGAGGGAACCGTGCATGTAAGATAGTCGAGTGTGAGGGAACCGTGCATGTAAGATAGTCGAGTGTGAGGGAACCGTGCATGTAAGATAGTCGAGTGTGAGGGAACCGTGCATCTAAGATAGACGCGTGTGAGGGAACCGTGCATGTAAGATAGTCACGTGTGAGGGAATAGTGCATGTGCGGTAGTCGCATGTGAAGGAGATGTGTGCGTGCAAGGGAACCATGCATGTAAGGTAGTCGCATGTGAGGGATTTGGGTGTGTGTGATGGAGTCACATGTGAGGGAGATGTGTGTGTGCAAGGAAACCATGCATATAAGGTGGTCTCATGTGAGGGATTTGGGTGTGTGTGATGGAGTCACATGTGAGGGAGATGTGTGCGATGGGGCCATGTGTGAGGGAGTTGCATAAGTGGAAGGTCTGTCTGTAGGAGTCGTACGTGAGGGAGATGAGTGAAATGGAGCCACATTGAGGGAGCTGCATGTGAAAAAGAGGTGTGAAAGAGAAAAGTGTAAGAGATACGTGCGAGGGAGATGTGTGTAATGGAGCCACACACAAGGAACTGCATGTGAGAGGTGTATGTGTGAGGGAGAAAAGCGTAAAAGAGTTACATGTGGGGGGAGCCATGTATGAGGAAGGTGTGTGGGGGGAGCCACGTGTGAGGGGAAAAAGTGTGGGAGAGATGTGTGTGAGAAAGCCGCATGAGGGAGATGTACAGCACTGTGCTAATGCTGAGAGATACATGCAGATACTTATCCATCATGCAATAATATCAAGGAGGCTTGTGATTGGCCCCTAATTTATTCTGCAGCAGGGCAACCACCCCAAATATACAGCCAATGTCATGAAGAACTTTCTTCAACGTAAAGAACAAGGAGTCCACAAAGTGATGGTGTTGGCCCCACAAAGCCCTGACTCTCAACATCATAGAGTCTGTCTGGGATGACATGAAGAGACAGAAGGATTTGAGGCAGCCGACATCCACAGAAGATCTGTGGTTAGTTCTTCAAGATGTTTTGAACAACCTACCTGCCGAGTTCCTTCATAAACTGTTTGCAAGTCTACCTAGAAGAACCGATGCTGGTTGGAAGGCAAAGGGTTTTCACACCAAATATTGATTTGATTTGGATTTCTCTTCTGTTCATTTACTTTCCATTTTGTTAATTGATAAAAAATAAACCATTAACACTTCTATTTCTAAAGGAATTTTCATTTACAGCATTTTTCCCACACCTGCCTTGAGCTGCACATGAGGAAGATATGTGTGGGAAAAGTCTCAGGTGAGGGAGAAGAGTGCAGTGTGTGTGAGGAAGGTACATGTGGAGGAGTCACAGGTGAGGGAGAAGAGTGTACGAGAGCAGTGTGTGAGGGAGAGGTGTGTGTGAGGAAGGTACGTGTGGAGGAGTCATGGGTGAGGGAGAAGAGTGTGAGAGAGCAGTGTGTGAGGAAGGTATGTGTGGAGGAGTCACGGGTGAGAGAGAAGAGTGTAAGAAAGAAGTGTGTGAGGGAGAGGTGTGTGTGAGGAAGGTATGTGTGGAGGAGTCACGGGTGAGAGAGAAGAGTGTAAGAGAGAAGTGTGTGAGGGAGAGGTGTGTGTGAGGAAGGTATGTGTGGAGGAGTCACGGGTGAGAGAGAAGAGTGTAAGAGAGAAGTGTGTGAGGGAGAGGTGTATGTGAGGAAGATACATATGGAGGAGTCACGGTTGAGGGAGAAGAGTGTAAGAGAGCAGTGTGTGAGGGAGAGGTGTGTGTGAGGAAGGTACGTGTGGAGGAGTCACAGGTGAGGGAGAAGAGTGTACGAGAGCAGTGTGTGAGGAAGGTACGTGTGGAGGAGTCACAGGTGAGGGAGAAGAGTGTACGAGAGCAGTGTGTGAGGAAGGTACGTGTGGAGGAGTCACAGGTGAGGGAGAAGAGTGTACGAGAGCAGTGTGTGAGGGAGAGGTGTGTGAGAGGAAGAAACGTGTGGAGGAGTCACAGGTGAGGGAGAAGAGTGTGAGAGAGCAGTGTGTGAGGAAGGTACGTGTGGAGGAGTCACAGGTGAGGGAGAAGAGTGTACGAGAGCAGTGTGTGAGGGAGAGGTGTGTGAGAGGAAGAAACGTGTGGAGGAGTCACAGGTGAGGGAGAAGAGTGTGAGAGAGCAGTGTGTGAGGAAGATATGTGTGGAGGAGTCACAGGTGAGGGAGAAGAGTGTACGAGAGCAGTGTGTGAGGGAGAGGTGTGTGTGAGGAAGGTACGTGTGGAGGAGTCACAGGTGAGGGAGAAGAGTGTACGAGAGCAGTGTGTGAGGAAGGTACGTGTGGAGGAGTCACAGGTGAGGGAGAAGAGTGTATGAGAGCAGTGTGTGAGGGAGAGGTGTGTGTGAGGAAGGTACGTGTGGAGGAGTCACAGGTGAGGGAGAAGAGTGTACGAGAGCAGTGTGTGAGGAAGGTATGTGTGGAGGAGTCACAGGTGAGGGAGAAGAGTGTATGAGAGCAGTGTGTGAGGGAGAGGTGTGTGTGAGGAAGGTACGTGTGGAGGAGTAACAGGTGAGGGAGAAGAGTGTACGAGAGCAGTGTGTGAGGGAGAGGTGTGTGTGAGGAAGGTATGTGTGGAGGAGTCACGGGTGAGAAAGAAGAGTGTAAGAGAGAAGTGTGTGAGGGAGAGGTGTATGTGAGGAAGATACATATGGAGGAGTCACGGGTGAGGGAGAAGAGTGTAAGAGAGCAACAAGTGAGGGAGCTTCATGTGAGAAAGTGGCTTGTGCTTGCTGGAGCCACTTTGAAGGAACCTCATGTTAAAGGGGTGTGTGAGGAAGATGTTTGTCATGGAGGCATGCATGTAAGGGAGTCGTGTGTGAAAGAGCCACATGTGATGGAGCTTCATGTGAGAGAGTGGCTTGTGAGGGAGATAAATGTGTGTGATTGTGTGTGTGTGAGCGAGTTGCATGTAAGGTAGATATGTATGTATGTGTGTGATGGAGCCACGTGTGAGGGAGCGGTGTGTGTGTGTGTGTGTGTATATGTGAGGGAGGTGCATGTGGAGGATTGGCGAGTGAGGGAGAAGAGTGTAAGATAGCAACATGTGAGCGATAAGTGCATGAGGGAGCCATGTATGAGCTGTGTGTGAAGAAGGTACATGTGGAGGAGTCGCGGGTGAGGGAGAAGAGTGGTAAGAAAGCAGTGTGTGAGAGAGGTGCGTGTGGAGGAGTGGCGGGTAAGGACGAAAATATATGAGGGAGCTGTGTTGAGGAGTCGATGGTGAGGGAGAAGACTGTAAAAGAGCAACACGTAAGGGAGATGTTTGTGAGGGAGATGTGTGAGATGGAGCCACTTTGAAGGAACTGCATGTGAAAGGGGTGTGTGAGGAAGATGTTTGTGAGGGAACCATGCATATAAGGGAGTCACCTGTGAGGGAGATGTGTGTGACAAAGCCACATGTGATGGAGCTTCATGCGAGAGAGTGGCTTGTGAGGGGAAATGTGTGTGTGATGGATCCAGATGAGTGTGACAGAGACACGTGTGTGGGTGGTGTGTGCAAGGTGTTTAATGGAGCGGCATATTAGGAAGGTATGTGGAGTAGTTGCATGTGTGAGAGAGCAACGTGTGAGGGATCCAAGTTTATGCGACAAAGCGGTGTGTAAGGGAGATGCATGTGTGGGAGATGCGTGTACAGTAGCTGTGTGTGTGAGGAAGCTGTATATGAGGGTTATGTGTGGGAGGGAGCCACATGTGAGGAAGCTGAGTGTAATGGAGCCGCATTAAAGGAACTGCAAGTGAGAGAGGTGTGTGAGGGTCTGCATGTGAGGAAGATGTGTTTAGGAGGTGTGTGAGAGGGAGAAAGGTGTGAGGCAGACACAGGTGATGGAACTTCACGTGAGAGAGGAGGACATGGGGGAGTCGGGTGTGTGTGACGGAGCAGCTTGTGATGGAGATGTGTATGATGGAGCCACCACTGAGGGAAGATGTGTGGGAGGGAGCCGGGTGTGAGAGAGTTTTGTGTAAGGGAGCCGCGGGTAAGGGAGGTGAGCGAGGGAACCGCGGTGTGGAGGAGCCGTGCATGTGAGGGAGATATGTGTGAGACTCGTGGCGGGTCTGTGGTCTGGGTGCCATATACAGGCCAATATTTCATATCAGTTAGCTAACGGTGGTGATAATTGTACCATTCTAGGGAGCAAAATGACATCAGCAATATTGACAGTCACTGATAACGTTATTGATATGTTACCAATTAAGAGTATTTTAGCGTTAAGTCATCTGTCTCTGATAAGAACACGTTTGCGTTATTAATCGGTCTCCAATAAGAACGTTAGCATTATGCCGCGTACACACGATCGGATTTTCCGACGGGAAATGTTGGATGTGAGCTTGTTGGCGGAAAATCCGACCGTGTGTACGCTCCATCGGACATTTGTTTTGCACTTTCCGCCAACAAATGTTGGCTAGCATGCTCTCAAATTTTCCGCCAACAAAAGTGTGTTGTCGGATTTTCTGATCAGTCCATCAGACAAAAGTCCAAAGTACAAAACACGCATGCTCGGAATCAAGGACGAGCCGGAAGCGCTCGGTCTTGTAAAACTAGCGCTCGTAATGGAGATATCGCATGACAAAAGAACTTCGTTTTTATCGGCTCGCCGTACGTCTTGTACATCACTACGTTCGTAATTGTTGGCCAACATTTGTGTGATGGTGTGTATGCAAGACAAATTGGAGCCAACACCCTTCGGACAAAATTCTACGGTTTTGTTGTCGGAAAGTCCGATCGTGTGTACGAGACATTAGCGGTCAGTCTCCAAAAAGAACATGTTAGTGTTATTGATCTGTCTCTGATAACAACTTTAGCATTATTGCTCAGTCTCTGATAACAATATGTTAGCGTTATTGACCGGTCTCTGATAAGAACGCGTTAGCGTTATTGATCTGATTCTGATAAGAACACGTTAGCGTTATTGATCTATCCCTGATAAGAACACGTTAGCGTTATTGATCTGATTCTGATAAGAACACGTTAGCGTTATTTATCTGATTCTGATAAGAACACATTAGCGTTATTAATCTATCCCTGATAAGAACACGTTAGCGTTATTGATCGGTCTCTGATAAGAACACATTAGCGTTATTGGTCGGTCTCCGATAAGAACACTTTAGCGTTATTGATCTGTCTCTGATAAGAGCATATTAGCGTTATTTATCAGTCTCTGATAAGAACACATTAGCGTTATTGATCGATCGCCGATAGCATGTTACCATTATCGATCAGTCCCCGTTAAGAACACGTTAGCGTTACCGATCGGTCTCCGATACAGTGACTGATAAGAACGTATCAGAATCATTTATTAGTCACTAAGAACATCAGCATTACTGATCGGTCACTGATAAGAACATGTCGGTGTTATCGATTGATCAATTTTAAGTCCATTGGTCATCAAAAATATGGTAATGTTTAGCCAAAATATATGGTGTACTGTCTTGTGCGTGGGCCCCCAAAGGCTCCTCCCAGCACTAGATAGAATACAAGGTGTAAGGGAAGGCATCCTGCACTAGATAGATGGTGTCAGAGAAGGCTGCTCAAACCCAGTACTGGATAGAATAGGTGTTGGTGAAGGATGCTCCACCCAGTACTGGATAGAATAGGTGTTGGTGAAGGATGCTCCACCCAGTACTGGATAGAATAGGTGTTGGTGAAGGATGCTCCACCCAGTACTGGATAGAATAGGTGTTGGTGAAGGATGCTCCACCCAGTACTGGATAGAATAGGTGTTGGTGAAGGATGCTCCACCCAGTACTACATAGAATAGGTGTTGGTGAAGGATGCTCCACCCAATACTACATAGAATAGGTGTTGGTGAAGGATGCTCCACCCAGTACTGGATAGAATTGGTGTTGGTGAAGGATGCTCCACCCAGTACTGGATAGAATAGGTGTTGGTGAAGGATGCTCCACCCAGTACTGGATAGAATTGGTGTTGGTGAAGGATGCTCCACCCAGTACTGGATAGAATAGGTGTTGGTGAAGGATGCTCCACCCAGTACTAGATAGAATAAGAGGTGCAAGTGAAGGATGCCTCACCCAGCATTATTCAGAATAGGACGTGTGGGGACAGAACTCTCCACCATGGAATACCATAAAAAAAATTAGCTCCACTCACAATCTGACAACCTGGAATGTTTATGGGACGAGCACATGAACCAGCCATGCAATACTCCATAATATTCACAATATGAGGACATACAGCATAACAGAGAGGGACAGTACTGTGCGGCCAGCCTTAGCCCAAGGAGCTTACACTTCTGCCGCAAAATACTAGGCTGCGCTATAAACCAACTTGTGCAGAGCAGTTAAAGGTTCTAGGATCCGTCAGACCTCGGGGGCTCATTGAGTCCTCCAGAGTGTCCATGCGTCTTCTGGTGACGCTTATAATTGTCCCAGTGGCCGGTGGTGTAGTGGCACTGCGGGCAGCGGAGCGGCTTCTCGCCAGTGTGGCGCAGCATGTGACGTTTGAGGTTCATGCTTTGGTTACAGCTGTAGTTGCAGAGGCCGCAGCGGAAGGGCTTGTCCCCGGAGTGGATGCGCCCGTGCCTCTTTAGGTTGGCGAGGTTGCCACAGGCGTAGTCACACAGCTGGCACTTGTAGGGCTTTTCCCCAGTGTGAACCCGCTGGTGCCTCTTTAGGTTGTCATAGTGTGCCGAGGCATAGGAGCACAGGTGGCATTTGTAGGGCTTCTCCCCGCTGTGCGTTTTCATGTGGCGGGATAAATGGTTCTGGTAGTGGGTGACAAACGGGCACAGGACGCAGGAAAAGCATTTGTCGGGGCTCCCCGAAGAGCTACAACGGGAGCAGAACTGTCCATCCATCTCACCATCGTCATCTTGAGGGCTGCCTTCATCCAGAACTGTGCCACAAGAGCGGCACGTGAAAGGGAAAAGCAGCTCCGGGAGGCCGTCATCTGCCGCAGGCTGCAGAACGGGCGAGGACGGAGCACGGCTTAAGTGGACACAAGTTGGCAGAAAGGCTTCCAGGTCATCGGAGGTCACCGGGAGGGCCAGGGCTGCCGCAGACACATCTGCAGTGAGAGGAGGAGAAACATTAGATGAGGCCGGGGACACCAGAGGAATGATGAGGACCTCCCAACATGTCACCTGGGATGGGGAGGATGGCCCTACCAACAGGGAGAGACACCAGGGATGGAAACTCTCTCCATATGGGAGGAGAAAACTGACCATTTTCATGTCACCCTGCAGTGGGAGGGGCAGACAAGGTCTTACAGGGTCCAAGCTGTATCACCCTGTAGTGGGAGTGGTCAGAGACATCATGCAATGGGAGATGGCAGAATAGTTTTCAAAAGTCCATCCCATGTCACCCTGGAGTAGGAGGGACTGGCTCACAGGTCTTGTTTAGGTCAGCATGCAGTGGAAGAGGCTGACTCCTGTAGCTCCCTTCATAGTCACCCTGTAGTGGGAGGGAAAGAATCCCATGCTTAGCTGATCTTTTCTGTGTCACCCTGCATTGGGAGGAGCAGAAAAGGTTCTATAGGTCCATGCTGTGTCACCCTGCAGTAGGAGAAGCAGACAAGGTCCTACAGGTCCATTCTCTGTTACCCTGCAGTGGAAGGGGCAGACAAGGTCCTACAGGTCCATGCTGTGTCACCCTGCAGAGGGAGGGGCATATAAGGTCTTACAGGTCCATGCTCTGTCACCCTGCAGTGGGAGGGGTAGACAAGGTCCTAGAGGGCCATGCTGTGTCACCCTGCAGTGAGAAGGCAGACAAGGTCTTACGAATCCATGCAGTGCCGCCCTGTAGTGGGAGGAAGTGGCTCACAGGTCTCAGTTGTGTCACCATGCAGTAGGAGAAGGGGCTGACTCCATGTCCTGTAGCTCCATTCATTGTCACCATGCTGATCCCTTCCATGTCACCCTACAGTGGGAGGGGCAGACAAGGTCTTATAGGTACATGGTGTGTCAGAGGTCTTGTTTCAGTCACCATGCAGTGGGAGGAGAGGCTGACTCCATGTCTTGTTGATCCCATTCTAGTCACCCTGCAGAGGGAGGAGCTGACCACAGGTCTAGTTTGAGTCCCCCTGTAATGGGAGGAGCATACTCCATGTCTATCCTGCTTGTTTGTTATCTTTCTTTGGGTGGGGCAAACTATTTCACACAGGTCCCTTCTGTGTGTGTCATCCTAGGGGGCGGCATTATGTCTTAAAACAACCCATTGTGTTCCCCTGAAGTAGTCATGGGATATTCCATTTATGTCACCCTGCAATGGGAGGGACAGACTCTGCATCACAGTCACCTTTGGTCAGGGTACATGGGCATATCATGGAGGGTGGGACAGAGATGAGATGTGATGAGTCCTGGAACTGACCATCAGGGGGACTGCGCCTCGCCTCTTTGTCCTCTTCACGCCTTTCCTTCTGTTGCCCCCTCCGGTGCGCCAGGATGTGGCGTTTCAGATTGCGGCTCTGGTTGCAGCGGTAAGGGCACAGGTGGCAGGTGAAGGGTTTGTCCTGGGTGTGAACCTTCTGGTGGCGTTTCAGGTTGCCCGGACTGCTGCAGGAGAAGGTGCAGAGCTCGCAGTGGAAAGGCTTCTCCCCGGTGTGGGTCAGAAGATGACGTTTGAGGTTGACAAGCTGAGAGGAAGCGTAGAGGCAGTGCGGGCAGCGGAAGGGCTTCTCCCCGTTGTGAGTCTTCATGTGCCTCTTGAGGTGGCTGGAGTAATGGGTGGAGAAGGGACACAGGCGGCAGGAGAAGAGTAGCCTCTCCTTCTCTGAGGTCACGTCCTGGGGGGAGGAGGCCTCATGTTGCTCCAGGTACTGACAGCGGCTGCTCTCCGTTGTCTCGCAGGGCCCACAGGGAGACGGCAGACCCCCCACACCCGCCTCTTCTGGATCACTGTCCGTGCTGAGCGCCTGGTATGCCGAATATTCATCCTCGCTCATCGGGTAACGCGGGATCTCCAACTTACTTTCTACCGAATCTGTGGGGACAATATAGAACAGATAGTTACCCAGGAGCAGACAAAAGCAGCCACAATCTGAACACAGACTGTCCACATCTACACCCCTCACATTTTTGTAAATATTTTATTCTATCTTTTCATGTGACAACACTGAAGAAATTACACTTTGCTACAATGTAAAGTAGTGAGTGTACAGCTTGTATAACAGTGTAAATTTGCTGTCCCCTCAAAATAACTCAACACACAGCCATTAATGGCTAAACTGCTGGCAACAAAAGTAAGTACAACCCTAAGTGAAAATGTCCAAATTGGGCCCAATTAACCATTTTCCCTTCCCGGTGTCATGTGACTTGTTAGTGTTACAAGATCTCAGGTGTGAATGGGGAGCAGGTGTGTAAAATTTGGTGTTATCGTTCTCACTCTCTCATACTGGTCACTGGAAGTTCAACATGGCACCTCATGGCAAAGAACTTTCTGAGGATCTGAAAAAAAGAATTGTTGCTCTACATAAAGATGGCCTAGGCCAGTGATGGCAAACCTTGGCACCCCAGATGTTTTGGAACTACATTTCCCATGATGCTCTGGCACTCTGCAGTGTAGCGGAGCATCATGGGAAATGTAGTTCCAAAACATCTGGGGTGCAAAGGTTCTCCATCACTGGCCTAGGCTATAAGAAGATTGCCAAGACCCTGAAAGACCCCTGGAGCTGCAGCACGGTGGCCAAGGCCATACAGCAGTTTAACAGGACGGGTTCCGCTCAGAACAGGCCTCGCCATGGTTGACCAAAGATGTTGAGAACACATGCTCAGCGTCATATCCAGAGGTTGTCTTTGGGAAATAGATGTATGAGTATTGCCAGCATTGCTGCAGTGGTTGAAGGGGGGGGGTCAGTCTGTCAGTGCTCAGACCATATGCCGCACACTGCATCAAATTGGTCTGCATGGCTGTCGTCCCAGAAAGAAGCCTCTTCTAAAGATGATGCACAAGAAAGCCGCAAATGGTTTGCTGAAGACAAGCAGACTAAGGACATGGATTACTGGAACCATGTCCTGTGGTCTGATGAGACCAAGATAAATGTATTTGATTCAGATGATGCCAAGCGTGTGTGGTGGCAACCAGGTGAGGAGTACAAAGACAAGTGTGGAATAAAGTGTGGTGCTGCGCTAATCCTAATGAGATAGGCGCATAAAGGCTCTGTGCTCGTAAGCGTCTTAAAGTGCATCAAAATAGGCTTTGCAAATGTAACAGAGCAATAGAGAGATGACCCAATATGGCAATAGTGTCCTTATGTGCTAATAGTGTATATGGTCAAAAAAATCATAATAAAAATACACAATAAATAATAATCAATATAACGTGCAAAGTGATTGGTGCTTAAACATCACAGTAGCAAACATAAAAGTATGAGTGAATATAGCTTGGATAGAAATATAGCTTGGATAAAAATAACAGCTGGCTAAGACTATCATCAATCACCAACTGGCTAAAAACAATATAAATCAACACATTCGTAGGTGCGTATATAACCAAAGTGCATCCAGTGCAAGTTAAAATGTGATTAAGTGCTTAAAAGGCCATAAACATGCATGCAGATCTGCGTGCAAAATATTCTCAGGTGCAGTGTTCCTTGCGGCGAAAAACAATCAATCGCAAGTCCATAAAACATGTATTGACTTCCGTGCTAAACACAGGTGACAGTAGTGGTCAGTCTTCATGCAACAGTGTGCACATTGGTGGGCAGTGGCCCCTTACCTGAAGGTAATGGGGTAAACGCATTTAGCCAATCAGAGGCATGGCAGCCTATGTAGAGATCCTGGGTCTAGTCTGCAGTGGAGGATGGTGGAAATATGGTCCTATCCTGATCGCTTCTATTGTAGGGGCGTCTGGTCCTTCCAAGTAGTGTCCCGGGGTCACCCAGATAGATTAAGAAAGGAGGCCCACAATAGTGTAGTATTGCATGGAAGCGTATCAGTTTTATTACAGCATAAACTACAGTACTTACATAAAACGTTAAAAACCGGATGGAGATCCGACGAGCGGCGAGCTCGTAATACCAATAACAGTCAGAGAGTGCCTGTCCCGTCCCTACGCGTGACGTCACGGTCCCCTGAAGAAGTCACGTGACCGTGACGTCACGCGTAGGGACGGGACAGGCACTCTCTGACTGTTATTGGTATTACGAGCTCGCCGCTCGTCGGATCTCCATCCGGTTTTTAACGTTTTATGTAAGTACTGTAGTTTATGCTGTAATAAAACTGATACGCTTCCATGCAATACTACACTATTGTGGGCCTCCTTTCTTAATCTATCTGGGTGACCCCGGGACACTACTTGGAAGGACCAGACGCCCCTACAATAGAAGCGATCAGGATAGGACCATATTTCCACCATCCTCCACTGCAGACTAGACCCAGGATCTCTACATAGGCTGCCATGCCTCTGATTGGCTAAACGCGTTTACCCCATTACCTTCAGGTAAGGGGCCACTGCCCACCAATGTGCACACTGTTGCATGAAGACTGACCACTACTGTCACCTGTGTTTAGCACGGAAGTCAATACATGTTTTATGGACTTGCGATTGTTTTTCGCCGCAAGGAACACTGCACCTGAGAATATTTTGCACGCAGATCTGCATGCATGTTTATGGACTTTTAAGCACTTAATCACATTTTAACTTGCACTGGATGCACTTTGGTTATATACGCACCTACGAATGTGTTGATTTATATTGTTTTTAGCCAGTTGGCGATTGATGATAGTCTTAGCCAGCTGTTATTTTTATCCAAGCTATATTTCTATCCAAGCTATATTCACTCATACTTTTATGTTTGCTACTGTGATGTTTAAGCACCAATCACTTTGCACGTTATATTGATTATTATTTATTGTGTATTTTTATTATGATTTTTTTGACCATATACACTATTAGCACATAAGGACACTATTGCCATATTGGGTCATCTCTCTATTGCTCTGTTACATTTGCAAAGCCTATTTTGATGCACTTTAAGACGCTTACGAGCACAGAGCCTTTATGCGCCTATCTCATTAGGATTAGCGCAGCACCACACTTTATTCCATTCTTGTTTTAACCGGGGACAGGCTGTACCCCATTTGGTGTATGCTGCTTGTCCTTGCTTTTATTGAGATTGGGTGTCCATTCTCTCCTCTCTCTCCAACCCCGATCACGATAGCGCAGGAATACCCCATAATTATCACAAATACAAGTGTGTCTTGCCTACAGTCAAGCATGGTGGTGGGAGTGTCATGGTTTGGGGCTGCATGAGTGCTGCGGGCACTGGGGAGCTACAGTTCATTGAATGCCAACATGTACTGTGACCTACTGAAGCAGAGCATGATCTCCTCCTTTCAGAGACTGGGCTGCAGGGCAGTACTCCAACATGATAACAACCCCAAACACACCTCAAAGACGACCACTGCCTTGCTAAAGAAGCTGAGGGTAAAGGTGATGGACTGGCCAAGCATGTCTCCAGACCTAAACCCTATTGAGCATCTGTGGGGCATCCTCAAACGTGGATGGAGGAGCGCAAGGTCTCTAACATCCACCAGCTCTGTGATGTTGTCATGGAGGAGGGGAAGAGGACTCCAGTGACAACCTGTGAAGCTCTGGTGAACTACATGCCTAAGAGGGTTAAGGCAGTACTGGAAAATAATGGCGGCCACACAAAATATTGACATTTGGACATTTTCAATTAAGGGTGTATTCACTTTTGTTGCCAGCGGTTTAGACATTAATGGCTGTGTGTTGAGTTATTTTGAAGGGACAGCAAATTTACACTGTTAGGCCCCTTTCACACGGCAAGCCCGCTCTGTTTCTCAGGCGGATCTGAGTGGGGCCAGCCATTGACTCCTATGGGGAGACAGAAGTCAGCGGAGATGTGTCCGCTGACACCCGTCTGCCATCCGATCCGCCTAAAATCAGGCGTATGGCGATACGTTCGCCATCCGTCTTGGCGGATTGGATCAGATGAGATCTGATGAAAATGGACTTGTTGTTCGTTTTCATCCGATCTCTCCATGGGAATCGGCGGCGCTCTGACTGGCCCCTCCCTGCCACAGAGCAGAGACAGACCTGTAGACCGCCGGCTCAGCGGAGTGATCTCCTGCTGAGCTGGCGGACTCTGCCTCGTGTGGAAGAGGCCTTATGCAAGCTGTACACTCACTACTTTAAATTGTAGCAAAGTGTCATTTCTTCAGTGTTGTCACATGAAAGATAGAATAAAATATTTACAAAAACGTGAGGGGTGTACTCACTTTTGTGAGATACTGCATATGCAGACCTATGTTTATGCAGCTGAGGCCTTTATATACATTATATCTATATAAAGCAAATATATGGAGCAGGTGGACCGCGCTGTCTCTTTAAATGATATATTAGCAGCTGACACAGCAAAAGGACAAATTGCAAAATGTGAAAAACTGTGTGTGTGGAAGAAGTGCAGCGCTAGTGTGATATCAATGGAATGAACAACAAACTGATATAACTACATACTCAGTACAATGACCTCATGTGCAAGTAGTACAAGTGCTAATGGCAGATCAGATCTATATTCTAGAGTATGGAGTATTATGCCGCGTACAGACGGTCGGACTTTTCGACCGGACTTGTCTGACGGACGCCGACGGACCAAATCCGGCGAACAATCCGATCGTGTGTGGGCTTCACCGGACTTTTCCAGTCGCAAATCTGACGGACTTTAGATTTGGAACATGCTTCAAATCTTTACGTCGTAACTCCGCCGGACCCAGAAATCCGCTCGTCTGTATGCTAGTCCGACGGACAAAAACCGACGCTAGGGCAGCTATTGGCTACTGGCTATTAAATTCCTTATTTTAGTCTGGTGTACGTCATCACGTACGAATCCGTCAGACTTTGGTGTGATCGCATTTAGGCAAGTCCGGTCGTTAGAAAGTCCGTCGAACGGGCTGTCGGACTTTTGTAGCTGAAAAGTCCGACCGTGTGTACGCGGCATTAGAGTATTAAAAGTATGGAATGTGACGCAGTGGCATCAGCAGAGCCCGTCCCGACACGTTTCGTCTAATAATGATGTCTTATTAGACGAAACGTGTCGGGACGGGCTCTGCTGATGCCACTGCGTCACATTCCATACTTTTTTATTACAAAGCGCTTTTTATCTTCACCAAATTGCTGTCAAGGACCATATGAGTCTTACCTCCAACTGGATGCTGTACGTGTCGACGAAAGATTCCCCTGGGTGTATTACACCACAAGCTTTACTGACTCATCAGGCGTACGCCTATTTGGGTTCAGCTTTTCTGGTAAGCCTTATATATATATCGGTGGTGGATTATCTACTGACAAAGTGTCTGCACCAAGCATTTATTTCAAGTCACCATGTCGTCATATATGCCTGTTTATGGACTTTGATATTTATTCACGAATGCATATATATTCAATTTTTTTGCTTCACATTACTGTTCCTTCACTACTGCAAGTTAATGTTTGTTCACTTCTGCCTATGAGACTATATGGGGACTGTATGACCCTTCCATTATAGAATATAGATCTGATCTGCCATTAGCACTTGTTTTACTTGCACGTGAGGTCAGTTGTACTGAGTATGTAGTTATATCAGTTTGTTGTTCATTCCATTGATATCATACCAGTGCTGCACTTCTTCCACACACACACATCTGTATAAAGCACCCTATGGAGTGGAGACAATCACCCTCTTCTGGTATACAGCACCCTATAGGGAGGGAAGAGACTCACCCTCCGAGTCCCGGGAGAAGGAGAGAAGACGCTCAGTGCCATCACACAGCTCTAAATCATCGCTCAGGAGAAGATCTGACTCCAGGACAACAGTGCTGGCGCCAGAACCTAAAGGCTCCGCCCCTCCACCGCCTGTCAAGTCAGAGAGAGACATTAATTAGAGCAGACATAGATGGTGGGGGGGGGGGGGTATAGACAGAACGACATATATGTGGAGAAGGGGGATTAGACAGAAGGACAGATATGTAGGGGGGGGGGGTATAGACAGAACGACATATATGTGGAGAAGGGGGATTAGACAGAAGGACAGATATGTAGGGGGGGAGGGTATAGACAGAACGACATATATGTGGTGAAGGGGGATTAGACAGAAGGACAGATATGTAGGGGGGGGAGGGTATAGACAGAACGACATATATGTGGTGAAGGGGGAATAGACAGAAGGACAGATATGTAGGGGGGGGAGGGTGTGATAGAAGAACGGCTATAGAAAGAAGGGTGGCTATATGGTGGGGGGATGGTCAGAAGGACAGTTGTGAGGGTCAGGTGGGATAAACAAAGAGACAGATATTTGGGGGGGATAGACAGTAGAATGGATATCTTGGTGTTAGTGGCAGGGGGTGTTATAGACAGGAGTAAAGAGTACAGTTAGGTCCATATATTTTTGAACACAGGCACAATTTTTATACTTTTGGCTCTGTATGCCACCAGAATAAAATTAAAACGAAACAATCCAAATGAATTTGAAGTGCAGACTTTCAGCTTTAATTCAAGGGGTCGAACATAAATGTCAAGTACAAATTTTAGGAACTGCAACCATTTTTATACACAGTCCCCCCATTTTCAGGGGCTCAAATGTAATTGGACAAATGAATACAATCATAAATAAAATGTTTATTTTTAATATTTTGTTGAGAATCCTTTACTGGCAATGACTGCCTGAAGTCTGGAACCCATGGACATAATCAAAGACTGGGTGTCCTCCTTTCTCATGCTTTGCCAGGCTCTAACTGCAGCTGTCTTCAGTTGTTCTTTGTTTGTGGGTCTGCCTTTAGTTTTTTTAGTTTTGCCTTACGCAAGTGAAATGCATTCTGAATTGGGTTGAGATCAGGTGATTGACTCGGCCATTGCAGAATATTCCACTTCTTTTCCTTCCAAAGCTCCTGGCTTGCTTTTGCACTGTGTTTTGGATCACTGTCCATCTGTACTGTGAAGCTCCGTCCAATCAACTTTGCTGCATTTGGCTGAATCTGGGCTGACAGTATATCTCTAAATACTGCAGAATTCATCCACCTGCTTCTGTCTCATCAACAATAAACACCAATGACCCAGTGCCACTGGAAGCCATGCATGCCCATGCCATCACACTGCAAGCTCCACCATGTGACCACAGACAGAAGTTGCATGCTTTGGATCATGAGCTGTTCCAAGCCTTCTCCACACGTTTTTTTCTTCCTGTCATTCTGGTACAGATTAATCTTAGTTTAATTCGTCCCAAGAATGCTTTTCCAGAACTAGTCTGGCTTTTTTAGATGTTTTTTGGCAAAGTCTAAGTTGGCTTTTCTATTCATCAGGCCTATCAATGATTTGCACCTTGTGATGAACCCTCTGTATTTGCTCTTGTGAATTCTTCTCTTGATTGTAGACTTTTGACAATGACACGCCCACCTCCTGGAGAGCGTCCTTCACTTGTCTGGATGTTGTGAACGGGTTTCTCTTTACCGTAGAGAGGATCCTGCGATCATCCACCACTGTTGTCTTCTGTGGACATTCAGGACTTTTTATGTTGCTGAGCTCACCAGTGCGTTCTTCTTTCCTCAGAATGTACCAAACTGTTGATTTGGCCACTCCTAATGTTGTTGCCACCTCTCTGATGGATTTGTTTAGTTTTTGAAGCCTTACAATGGCCTGTTTCACTTGCATGGACAGCTCCTTTGAACGCATGATGTAGGTTCACAGCAATAGATTTCAAATGCAAATATCACACTTAGAATCAACTCCAGACCTTTTACCTGCTTAATTGATGAATAAATAAGGAGGGAGTAGCCCACACCTGGCCATGAAACAGCTTTTGATTCAATTGTCCAATTATTTTTGGTCCCTTGAAAAAGGGGGGCTGGCTATTCTTAAGAGCTGTAATTCCTAAACCCTTCCTCCGATTTGGATGCACATACCCTCAAATTAAAACAGAGTGTGCAGTGCACTTTCAGCCCATATCCATTATATAACTATAGCTTCAATATGTTTTGGTAAATACCTGAAAAATTCTAAAATTGTGCCTGTGCCCAAATATATAAATGGATCTAACTGTAAGTGCATGTGTGGGGGGTACAGACAGAAGAGCAGATATGTGGTGGGGGGATAGACAGAAGAGCAGATATGTGGTGGGGGGATAGACAGAAGAGCAGATATGTGGTGTCTATAGACAGAAGATTGGAAGTTGTGGGGAGGGGGGTATAGACAGAAGGGTTGATATGTGGTTGGGGGATAGACAGGACAGATATGTGGGGGGGGGGGAATGGTATAGAGCAGCCTTTCTCAACCTTTCCAACACCGAGGAACCCTTGAAATGACTTTCCGGTCTCAGGGAACCCCTTCTAAAAATGACTATATCTACAAATAACTCATGATACATTAGTGTGATGGTCAGTGGGAAGAATGCTCCTTACACTGGGGGGTCATTGGGAAGAATTACCCCCTTACAGGTAGCAAAAAAGAACAATGGTGTCAGTAGTAACTTATCTGAGAGGCAGAAATTGCTCAAGAAACCCCTAGCAACCTCTGGGGGAACCCTAGGGATCCATGGAACCCTGGTTGAGAAACCCTGGTATAGATAGGAGGACAGATATGTAGTGTGCTGTGGGGGGGGGGGGGGGGGGGATTGACAGAAGATTGGAAGTGGTGGTGGGGTTGTAGACAGAAGGGTGCACATGTGGTGGGGGATAGACAGAAGGACAGATATGGGGGGTGGGGGGGGTGGATAGATAAGACAGATATGTCTTGGGGGGTTAGAACGAAGGACACATTTTTGGGTGAGGTGATAGAAGGACAGATATGTGGATGGGGCGGGGGGGGAACAGACGTTTGAGTGGTGGAGGGGATAGACAGAAGAAATGATATAGTGGGGTGGATGTACAGAAAGATATGTGGTAGAGGGATAGACAGGACAGATGTGGTGGGGGGAATAAACAGAAGGACAGATACATGGATGGGAATGGATAGACAGAAGGACGTATATGTGATGGGGGGGATAGACAGAAGGACAGATATATGGTGGGGGGATAGACAGTAGGACAGATATGTCTTGGGGTGGATAGAATGAAGGATGGATATATAGAGGGGGGGGGGTAGACAGGACGACACATATTGGGTTGGGATGGATAGACAGATGTTTGGGTGGTAGGGGAGATAGACAGAAGAACGGATGTGGTGGAGGGGATGGACAGAAAGATATGTGGTGGGGGAGATAGTCAGGACAGATATGTGGCGGGGTGGGGATAGAAAGAAGAACAGATATGGTGGGGAAGAATAAACAAAACATGTAGTGGGGGGGGATAGACAAAAGGACAGACATGTAGATGGGAGGGGATAGACAGAAGGACGTACATGTGATGGGGGGGGGGTGGATAGAGAGGAGGAAAGTTATGAGGGTGGGGATAGACAGAACAGTTATGAGGGTAGGAGGGGATAGACAGGACGGATATGTGTTGGGGGTGATAGACAGAAGGACGTATATGTGATGGCAGTGAAAGAGAAAAGGATGAATATGTGGGGGGGGGGGGAATAAAGAGGATGGATATGTGGTGGAAGGGGGATAAACATATGAACACATATTTGGGGGATTGGGAGATAGACAGACAGAAGAACAGATATGTGTGGGGTGGGGGTGGGGGATGGGATAGACAGAAGGACAAATATGTCTTGGGGGATAGAACGAAGGACACATTTTTGGGTGGGGTGATAGGACAGACATGTAGATGGGAGGGGATAAACAGAAGGACGTACATGTGATGGGGGGGATATGTATAGAGAGGAGGAAAGTTATGAGGGTGGGGATAGACAGAACAGCTACGAGGGTAGGAGGGGATAGACAGAAGGACGTATATGTGATGGGAGTGATAGAGAAAAGGATGGATACGTGGGGGGGGGGGGGGAGATAAAGAGGAGGATGGATATGTGGTGGAAGGGGGATAGACATATGAACACATATTTGGGGGAGTGGGACATAGACAGAAGAACAGATATGTGGTGGTGGTGGGGGGGTGGATAAACAGAGGAACAGATATGTGGTGGGGGGGATAGACAGAAGGACGGATATGTGGTGGTGGGGGGGGGGGATAAACAGAGGAACAGATATGTGGTGGGGGGGATAGACAGAAGGACGGATATGTGGTGGTGGGGGGGGGGGGGGGGGGGGGTAAACAGAAGAACAGATATGTGGTGGTGGTGGGGGGGGATAAAGAGGAGGATGGATATGTGGTGGAAGGGGGATAGACATATGAACACATATTTGGGGGAGTGGGACATAGACAGAAGAACAGATATGTGGTGGTGGTGGGGGGATAAACAGAAGAACAGATATGTGGTGGTGGGGATAGACAGAAGGACGGATATGTGGTGGTGGTGGTGGGGGGGGGATAAACAGAAGAACAGATATGTGGTGGTGGTGGGGGATATAGAGGAGGATGGATATGTGGTGGAAGGGGGATAGACATATGAACACATATTTGGGGGAGTGGGACATAGACAGAAGAACAGATATGTGGTGGTGGTGGGGGGGGGGGGGATAAACAGAGGAACAGATATGTGGTGGGGGGGATAGACAGAAGGACGGATATGAGGTTTGGGGGGGTGAATAGCCGAAGGAAAGCTCTATGGTGAGGATAGACAAAAGAGGGTCAGCTCTATGGTAAGGGGGCTAGACAGAAGGACAGATATGTGGATGGGGGGGATGGACAGGATAGACAGGAGAAATGATATGGTGGGGGGGATGTACAGAAGATAGAAGGATAGAAAGGACAGATGTGGTGTCGGGGGGGATAGAAAGAAGAACAGATGTGGTGAGGGGAATAAACAGGACAGATAAGTGGGTGGGAATGGATAGACAAAAGGACAGATATATAATGGGGAGGATAGACAGGACGACACATATTTGGGTGGGGCCATAGACAGAAGGACTGATAGGCCTTGGGGGGGGGGGGGGGGGGGATAGAATTAAGGATGGATATATACTGGTGTGGGGGGGGGGGACAGATATTTGGGTGGGGAGGATAGAGAGAAGAATGGATATGTTGGTGGTTGGGGGTGTTATAGACAGGAGTACAGATAAGTGGGTGGGGGGGGGATAGACAGAAGGGCAGATATGTCTTTAGGGGGGATAGAATGAAGGACAGATATATAGGGATAGGGGGGGGGGGGATAGGCAGAATGACACATTTTTGGGTGGGGCCATAGACAGAAGGACAGATATTTGGGTGGTGGGATAGAGAGAAAAATGGATATATGGTGGTGGTGGCGGGGGGGGGGGGGGGGGGGGGGGGTAATATGAGGCTGAGGACAGGTGGGGGAGGGTCAGTAATGGAGAGCAGTATGTTGGGGGGATGGTAATATGAGGTGTATTGGGGGGTGGTAATATGAGGTGTATTGGGGGATGGTAATATGAGGTGTATTGGGGGATGGTAATATGAGGTGTATTGGGGGGTGGTAATTTGAGGTGTATTGGGGGGTGGTAATATGAGGTGTATTGGGGGATGGTAATATGAGGTGTATTGGGGGATGGTAATATGAGGTGTATTGGGGGATGGTAATATGAAATGTAATGGGGGATGGTAATATGAGGTGTCTCAGGCTGAGGACAGGTAGGGGGAGGTCAGTACTGGGGTGCAGTATGTTGGGGGATGGTAATATGAGGGAGGTACGAGGTCTCTGATGCCTCACATTTCACAGGCTGGGGGTGGGACTGTTTCCTCCTCGGCATTCTATCTTCTCTCCGGCACTTCCGGTCCGTACAGCTGCGATTACCGGTGTACTTCCGGTGGCGCGCTGCCTCCTGGGAGGTGTAGTTCTAAGACGGATGCGCCCCTCACGCCTCCTACGAGTCACATGACCTCAGGCTCCCCCTTCTCCCCTCCTACGATCGAAACGGCCAATCCGGCGTCTCTTTGTCACAAAAGAACCCGCAGTCCCCGTCCCCGCCCCCCCCCAATCCACCCGGAGAGGGGGAGCCAGCTTCTCGGCCTTTATTAGTTCTGGCCCTGCCTCCCCGCATTGTAGAGGTGTGGCCACATCAGCGTGTGTAAAGCTGCGACCCCTAGCGGCGGCTTTAATAAATGCTGATAGAGTGACCACATAGTGAATGTGGAGAAGCTCTGCTGCTCTCCATCATCCAATCTTATAGAATGCAATTTTTTTTTCCTTGCACCTGATTGGGTATTCTTTACAACGTGAAGCTTCGCCATATTCACTAAGCTCTGGGTGGGTTGGAGATGAGTCCACTTGCCTTCCGTAAATCTATCCCAATGCACTGACGACGGCCCTAAGACGACCCGACCCCCCCCCAAGGCTTTGCTCCCGGTGTAGGAAATACTCCCATTCCTTCTAGGTGAAAGCACAGCGATGATATTTCTCCAATGGATGGAGGGAGGGAGGCAATGCCACCCCGGGAAAGGGACAGATAAGTTCATAGAAGCCACTGCATGGGATGGCTGAGAGGGCCACCTAGGAAGGACCTGGTCCTCAAAGATGGTCACCTCGGTTTTTTGTTTTTCCACGACTGAACCCCCAAAGAACAGAGAATGGTCCTGTACTAGACTGGGGGAAGAAGGGGTCAACTCCCCCATCTCAGAACAAGGGGCCAAACACATTGTGGAAACTTCCTGCAAGCATCCATGCTGGTTTATGCCACCCACAACTGACAGAGGACCCTGAAGAAGTCAGGGTTTAACTGGATCTTAGATATCAAACATTTCGGAGGTAGATAGCCAGTAGGGCTACCCATGACTACTCTCTTCACAGGAGATAGGGACGTCTGGAAAAGGGCACTAGGCCAGATCCATGCATCAAACTGTGGGCGTGAAGGTGCATATCCCTTCAAGAACAAAAAAAAAAAATAAAAAAAAAAAAAAACCGGGGGGGACAGCTGAAGGTGGACCCAGATGACCTGCTAGGTCAGGGAATGGCCCTGGCGAGGGCTAACAACTGAAGGGGTACCAGGTAGCACTGGAGGTCAGGGGAATTCTAGAAAAAAGAGGGAATGGGCACAGGATGGGGGTGGGGAAATAGTTTAGAAATGTAATGGTGGAGGAATTCTAAAGATAAAAAGGGATGTATAAAGAATAAAGGGCACCCAAGAGAGCTAGGGAATGGATGTGGTGGGAATTCTAGAGCTATAGGGGATAGATGGAGGAAAGGGCTAGAAAATAAATATATATTTTAGGGGATAGGATGGCGGCAATTCTAGAGCTCTAGCAATAAGTATCAGAATGGAGGTCTGAGGCATTTTAGCAAGAAGGGGAAGGATGGAGATCAGGGGATGTCTGGATATAAAAGGGAGTGGGGGGAAGTCTATAGATATATTAAAATAGGGGGGCATTATGGTGGCAATTCTATAGATATAAAAATAGGGGACAGGGTGGAGGCCAGGATCCAGTCTAGAGATATAGTAGTGGGGAGGATGGAAGAATTCTAGAGATACAGGGGATGGATGGTGGTCTGGGAAAGGATAGATATACAGTAATAAGGGGAGCAGTCTGGTGGCAATTCTAGAAATGTTGGGGCCAGATAAAGGGTCTAGAGATGGACTCCCCCCCCCCCCCCCCAAAAAAAAAAAAAAAAATTGCTATATCTATATAGGGGATGGACAGAGGGCAGGGGCAGTCTAGAGCTATAGCCAGGACGAAGGTTGAGGGAATTCTAGAGAAGCAGAAATTTGAGGGCAGGAGTCTAGAAATATGGTAATGAGGGTGGAGGAATTCTAGAAATAAAGGGGAAGGATGGCAGACAGAGGAGGCTAGGGCAAATAAGGGGGCAGGGAAAGATGGAGGAAATTCTAGAGATACAGGAATAGAGGACAGCGGTCTAGGGAAGTTCAGAAACATAGGGAATGAGAGGGGGCTTAGGAAAATTAGGAATGGGGGGGGGGGGGGGATTGCAGTTGGGAGAATTTTAGAGAGGATGAAGGGAATTGTAGAGCTAGAGGGATGGTGGCAAGCAAAAAGGAAGCCAAGGGAATTCTAGAGATCTAGTTATAGGGACAGGGTGGGGGAAGTATAGGTATGGGATATTTGGGGGGGGGGGGGGGGGGGGTGACAATGACAGGATGAAGAAAATTACAGAGATATAGGCATGTGGGGCAGAACAGAGGTGGGGGTAGGATGGAGGCCAAGAGATTTCTAGAGCTATAAAATGGATGGAGGGAATTCAAAATATTGTTTTTTGGGGGGGGGGGTTCTGGAGAAATAGGGGAGGGAGATCAAAACATTTCTAGAGCTCTAGGGTAGGATGGAGGTAGAGATATATGTATTAGGGGCAGGATGGAGGGCAGGGGGAATTCTACAGATACAGGGAGGGGCATGATGGAGCCCTATAGAGGATAAGGGGCAGGATGAAGTTGGGGAGGAAGATGAAGGGAATTATAGAGCTATAGGCATAGGGGCAGAAATAGGGAAAAGATGAAGGTTGAAGGAATTCTAGAGATATCGTAATAGGGGATTGAAAGTAGAGGAGATCTAGGGGAAGGGTGGTGGTAAAGATATCGTAAGGGGAGGAATGATGGAGGTAGAGTGAGAGATATAGGAAGGATTAGGAGGAGAGTTGTGGGAATTATATGCCTCGTTTCCACCGATCGGTTCGGAAGGCCTAGACTGGTCCGGCCTATTCAGGTGAGCGTTTCCACTGCAAGTCGGACCGACAGGGGCCATATGTGGGTTTAGAAAATAAATGCCTAGCATGGCGTCACACGTCCACCAATCAGTGGAATGTGTCGTAGCTCCGCCCTAACCAAACCGTTCCATTTTCTATGGCCCCACATCTGAAGCAGGACCCTGAATGGAACGGTTCGGTTGTATGGGCCGCTTTCATAATGGAAACACCCAAAACAGCGTACCGTACCGCTCAGTGTAAACGGGGCATTAGAGGCCACTTTCACACGGGCGGACCGTTCAGGTCCACCAGCCAGGTTTTTTTTTTTTAGGCGGACCTGAACAGACACTCTATACAGGTCTAGGGAGCGATGGATGTCAGCGGTGACATGTCCGCTGACATCCAACCCGCTAAAGTGTGACTGATGGAAACCCTATTTTTTCATCCGTCTGGTAGATCGGATGAAATCAGACTCTACGGTCCATCTTCATCCAATCCCCCGTAGAGAAGAGTGGCACTCGGACAGGTCGGCCCCTGCACAGTGTGCAGAGACCGACCTGTCATCTGCCTGCTCAGCGGGGGATCGACGGAGCGGGGGGGGTATTTGATCCCCTGCTGATCTTGTACATTTGCCCACTGACAAAGAAATGATCAGTCTAATTTTAATGGTAGGTTTATTTTAACAGTGAGAGATAGAAGAAAAATATCCAGAAAAACGCATTTAAAAAAAAAAGTTATAAATTGATTTCCATTTTAAATGAGTGAAATAAGGATTTGATCCTCCACCAATCAGCAAGATTTCTGGCTCTCAGGTGTCTTCTATACAGGTAATAAGCTGAGATTAGGAGCAGTCACTTAAAAAAGGTACAAGACACCTGTACACAGAAGCAATCAGATTCCAATCTCTCCACCATGGTCAAGACCAAAGATCTGTCCAAGGATGTCAGGGACAAGATTGTAGATCTACACAACGCTGGAATGGGCTACAAGATCATCGCCAAGCAGAAAACAATTGGTAACACTACGCCATGTAGGAATAAAATACTGCAGAGCCCGCAAGGTCCCCCTGCCCAAGAAAGCACATATACAGGCCTGTCTGAAGCTTGTTAATGAACATCTGAATGATTCGGAGAACTGGGTGAGTGTTGTGGTCAGATGAGACCAAAATCAAGTTCTTTGGCATCAACTCGCAGGACAACGTCACCACATCAAAAAGGGACAATGGACAGGGCCGTACCGTCAAATCTTTGGTGAGAACCTCCTTCCCTCTGCCAGGGCATTGAAAAGGAGTATTCCAGCATGACAGTGACACAAAACACATGGCCAAGGCAACGAAGGAGTGGCTCAAGAAGCAGCACGTTAAGGTCCTTGAGTGGCAGTCTCCAGCCCATAATCCAATAAAACAAAAAATTCTTGGAGGAAGCTAAAGGTTCAAGTTACCAAATGTCAGCCTCGAAACCTTAATGACTCGGAGAGGATTTGCAGAGAGGAGTGGGACAAAATCCCTCCTGAGATGTGTGCAAACCTGGTGGCCTACTACAAGAGACGGCTGACCTCCGATTGCCAGCAATGGTTTTGCCACCAAGTCATGTTTTGTAAAAGGGATCAAATACTTATTTCACTCATTAAAATGCAAATAAATTTTTAACGTTTTTGAAATTCCTTTTTCTGGATATATTTATTGCTATTCTGTCTTTCACCGTTAAAATAAAGAGACGATTATTTAAAATTATAGACTGATCGTTTGTCAGTGGGCAAACGTACAAAATCAGCAGGGGATTAAAACCTCCCCCCGTAGCTCTCCCCCCTTCATCAATCCTTCCCATCCAGCAACCACAGTTGATACAGGGACAATATGACCCTACACCGGGGTCTAGTGCTGCCAACAGTCAGGCCCCACCCTTACCCGTCGGTAGAATAAGAATAAACCACCATGCGGATCCATCCCTTCGACTCCCTCAGGGGTGAGCACGGTATGGAGGGACCTACTTGGGAAATTCACCTTCTATGCTTGTCCTGGTGACCGTTGTCACTGGGAAAGAAAGAAATGGGAGAAAAAAACAAAAACAACAAAAAAAAACAAAAAAAACACAAAAAAAACAAAAAAAACAAAAAAAAAAACAAAAAAAACAAAAAAAACACAAAAAAAACAAAAAAAACAAAAAAAAACAAAAAAAAACAAAAAAAACAAAAAGCGCAACCAAGTGTAGCAGATTATATGCAGTTTAACCACTTACGACCGCCTGCCATCATTTTACGTTGCTACTTTCAAGAGGAATACCGTTGCTATGGCAGCATATGCCATAACCCCGGTATCCTCCTCTTCAGCAGGCGGTCTGCTTCAAGATAAAAAGTGGTCTCTGCGGCAGATTCGCCACGAGATCACTTTCATTGGAGGCAGGAGCCCCCCCCCCCCCACCACCACCACCACGCTCCGGTTGCCCTCCGCCGCGTCCGACTGGATCGCAACCTGTCCAGTGTGTGGCATTAAGACGAGTGTGGGGGGGGGTGGGGGGGAGATGGTCTCCATATCATTGCAGGGTGGAAGCAACGTCAAAAACGTCACTTCCGCCCATAGCTCTTAAAAGGGATATATCTATATAGTAATATAAGTAATTTTCTAGCAAAAAAATAAAACAGTTTTTAACTTGTAAACGCCAAATCTCAAAAAGAGGCTCAGTCCTTAAGTGGTTAATAAATCCCCCATAATGGGTTACTCACAGGATATAGGATCATCAATGTGGGTATACTTGGGGTGGTCTGTCCATCTGTATCTCAAGCACTCGATGAGATACAGATGGACATACTACCCACATTGATGAGCCTGTATACTACCTATATCCTGTGAGTAACCCATTATGGGGGCTTTATTAAACTGCATATAATCTACTACACTTAGTGGCGCTTTTCTCTTTTCTTTTTGTCTGTTAGAGTGAGCTGCGCGCTGGAATCCAAGCTGGCTTTGATTTGCGTTTTTCCTTTGCGCCTAACCTATTCCATTGTACTGGGACAGAAAGTGATGGGAAATCCAAGGTGTTCCTTTTTACTGAGGCAGAATGTAAGGGGAATTTTTTTTTTTTTTTTAATAGGAGACATTTGTTCTGGTGGCCTGTGTGAGATTTTCCTCCCTTTGGGAAGGTTTCCTCTCACTTTTTGCTGCGTTTTCAAGTGTCTGCAGATTGAGTTTGAACTGTTCCCAAGCAAGGAGTTATACTTTAACATCAAAGCCCACCAAGAATCTTGGTCCTTTGTGGCCTCCTCTGTGAATAAGCACTCCTGTCCTAACTACTATAATGAGCCCAGGTACAGCTTGGTGTCCAAACAGAATGACCATGAAAATGGGTCTGCACACCTCACAAGGAGACATCTTCAATGAGCCCACAGCTACGTACAGGCCCATTACACCTCCACCAATACAAACGCCAATAGACAGAAGAGCTGAAAGCCAGCTCCACCCAAAACTTCAGCCCGAGCAAAACTGACCAAAACTCAATTGTTAAAAGGGCCAAAACCTGTCAGCATGGGAAGCATCTCTAACCAATAACCCTTTTTAGAAACCCCCCCCCCCTTTTTTCTTGATTTTCACAGCATTTGTCCTACAAACACACCCCATCTATGACCCTCATCCTAATTGACCCAAACCCTGTGTACCTCTGTACCAAACTCTTCTACCATTTAGCTCCCACACCCCTTACCAACCTTCATACCGTAACACCTCACTTCATTACCAACCCTTATCCCAACAACCACCCCCTCCATCCCATTCCTTGTCCCATCACCCTATTCTACTCATCCCCCCTGTTTTCACATATCCCACCCCTTCCCATCACCTGTTTCCTCCATCCCCCCCCCCAAAAAAAAAAAAAAAAAAAAAAAAAAAAAAAAAACACCTGTCCCCGATCCAATAGGCCTGCACACCCCCCTCCCATACCTGTCCCCAATCCAATTGCCTCCACCCCTCACATACCTGCTCCAGATCTCCTTTCCACCCCCTCACATACCTTCTCCCAATCCCATTGCCCCTCATACCTGACCCCTAATCCCATTTCCTTCATCCCATCTTTAGACAAGAATATGTTACCCTCACTCAACGGCAGAACACAGCATATCCTGTGGTTAGTCCAGTGCTCTTTGTGAAGATTCTCCACACTCCAACAATTTGCACTTTATTAGAGTATACCAAGTAGCTGGCTGAAATTTACTATTAATTCCCCATTTTTAATATATAGTGAATAAAGATTTGCACTTTATTATACTAGGAAACTGGTTGAAATGTAACTTTTAAAACTCTACCTGTCCCTGCCCCCATTATCCCAACCCCCACATACCTGTCACTCTCTCCTCCCCCCCCCCCCCCCCCTCTCCCCTTCTGTACAGAAGCACACATACTACTGCTGGCAACATGTAAACCAGGGGCCTCAAAATGGCAGCCCTCCAGCTGGTGCAAAACTACAAGTCCCATGAGGCACTGCAAGGCTGACAGTTACAAGCATGACTCCCACAGGCATGATGGGACTTGTAGTTTTGCAACAGCTGGAGAGCCACCAGTTTGAGACCCCTGATCTAAACCCTTTCATGACCAGAAGTCACTGATGACCAGACCAAGTTCAACACTCCGTTTCCTTGACAAATGACTAATGTGCCAAATGAATTATTTGAAGGCATTCATTTGAAACCTAAAATTTTCCTAAATTATAAAACTGACAATTGGAAAAAATTTGTTTTTTTAAAACATTTTTGTCCGACAGCTTATAATAAAACTCAAACACAGCGCCATCTTATTGTGCAATCTGGTAATTTGCTGGTCACATGAACAGGAAAGCACGCTACCTGGTTCCCATTCACAAGGAGAGACTCAGAGCTGGCGGGCATCCAACCCCCCCCAGCCTGGCAGGCACCACGGCCCAATGCCAGCCCCGCCCCAACTCCTGCACCCATAGAAGCCACTAGCATCTGCTGGAGGCATATGATGATAGACATTAATGGGGAATGTTGAAGTGCAATGACAGCACCCCTCTACCTGTACTCAGCTGGGGTTCAGTCCTGGTCATCTTGTGTTCCGATATGTACTGATACTAGGAGTACTCACATAATGAGTAGGAACCTACCTCTAGGCCCATTCACCTTCTCAGATAACCCAACCAGGAAGACATTGGTCCCATCACAGTGGAGTGTTGACTCTCAGGCTGCCCGACCCAGATGTGACCGCACGGTCAAACAGGAAGGATCCTTTTCTTCTGTCAGCTGGACAAAACTATGCAAACCCTACCTCAGGGCGTCTGTTTCCACCCAACACATGATGGCACTGGGCAGGTAAGCCAACATTCACTGCCATTAATAGAGATATTGGCCCCAATTGACCTCTGAGGTTACCAACACCACTCCCCTCTTCAGCCAGCAGCACATACACACACACCTCTTCCCCATGACATGACCTTGGTAAATGCGAATCGGCAGTGATTTACACAGGAGCCTTATTAACCATTTAATGCCAGTGCCACAGGACTTGCTACGCCGCCATCATTCAAGAGTTCCACCCACAGCCATCCGGGTTCATACTGGCCGACTTAATCGCCCAACCGGCGCCAGATTGATTCAGGAGACACAGGTTTATAAAAAGGCATGTTAAAATTCATCCACAGGTTCCAGGGCCAGCGGGAGGGGGATCATGGAATGATTACAAAATTATACACAAATTGATAGCGAGCCCCCCCATTTCCCTCCCCAATCCAACTCCCAACCCCCCCTCCCCAACATGAGCACCATTTGGCCCAGACCCAACATCGAAACACATTTGTACAGCGGCCTTCAGAACCAACTCTAAAAAAAAAAAAAAAAAATTAAGGGACAAATACTCGTAAAAGTCTGTAGAGCGTTCAAAGTCCAATGAGGGCGCCGCAGCGTCCTGCTAATCCCTCTTCGCCTTCTTATTACTGTCGCTGCAGTCCGCGCTGCCCATCTCCCCGTCCTCCAGTTTCCTCTTGCTGGGGCAGAAGGGCTTGAAGCGCACAATGATGCAGGTCATGTTGTCGCAGCCTGTACCATCTCCGGAGGTGTCAGGAGCCAAGCACTGGTCCAAGAGCTGTCAAGAGGGGGGAAAAAAAAAAGAAGTCATGTCCACTATTGGCATCCCTTATTCACAGCGGCGAAGAGTGCCGCAAAGGCACTCATCAAAGTGGCAAAAAAGACTAACCACTCTCCCTCCCCCTTAATACCTTCATACTAACCTCTACCGCTATGCCTGCAGACTGATGTATCCCCCTCCATCCTAACCACTCTTGCCCCCAAACCGCATACTTCTATACAACCCATCCCACATCGCCATAGTTTCCCATACCGACCCCCTTCCATCAGCCCCTCCGCCTCCACACCGACCCCCTTCCATCAGCCCCTCCGCCTCCACACCGACCCCCTTCCATCAGCCCCTCCGCCTCCACACCGACCCCCTTCCATCAGCCCCTCCGCCTCCACACCGACCCCCTTCCATCAGCCCCTCCGCCTCCACACCGACCCCCTTCCATCAGCCCCTCCGCCTCCACACCGACCCCCTTCCATCAGCCCCTCCGCCTCCACACCGACCCCCTTCCATCAGCCCCTCCGCCTCCACACCGACCCGATTCCATCAGCCCCTCCGCCTCCACACCGACCCCCTTCCATCAGCCCCTCCGCCTCCACACCGACCCCCTTCCATCAGCCCCTCCGCCTCCACACCGACCCCCTTCCATCAGCCCCTCCGCCTCCACACCGACCCCCTTCCATCAGCCCCTCCGCCTCCACACCGACCCCCTTCCATCAGCCCCTCCGCCTCCACACCGACCCCCTTCCATCAGCCCCTCCGCCTCCACACCGACCCCCTTCCATTTATTTATTATTTATTTATTTCAGGTACTTATATAGCGCTGTCAATTTACGCAGCGCTTTACATATACATTATACATTCACATCAGTCCCTACACCCTCAAGGAGCTTACAATCTAAGGTCCCTAACTCACATTCATACATACTAGGGTCAATTTAGACAGGATCCAATTAACCTACCAGCATGTCTTTGGAGTGTGGGAGGAAACCGGAGTACCCGGAGGAAACCCACGCAGACACAGGGAGAACATGCAAACTCCAGGCAGGTAGTGTCGTGGTCGGGATTCGAACCAGCGACCCTTCTTACTGCTAGGCGAGAGTGCTACCCACTACACCACTGTGCCGCCCGTCCGCCTCCACACCGACCCCCTTCCATCAGCCCCTCCGCCTCCACACCGACCCCCTTCCATCAGCCCCTCCGCCTCCACACCGACCCCCTTCCATCAGCCCCTGCGCCTCCACACCGACCCCCTTCCATCAGCCCCTCCGTCTCCACACCGACCCCCTTCCATCAGCCCCTCCGCCTCCACACCGACCCCCTTCCATCAACCCCTCCGCCTCCACACCGACCCCCTTCCATCAGCCCCTGCGCCTCCACACCGACCCCCTTCCATCAACCCCTCCGCCTCCACACCGACCCCCTTCCATCAGCCCCTGCGCCTCCATACCGACCCCCTTCCATCAGCCCCTCCGTCTCCATACCGACCCCTTTCCATCAACCCCTCTGCCTCCATAGTCTACCATCCCTCGCCATCCTGACCCTTCCTCTCTTCATTCTAACCCTCACCCACCCATATGCCTTTTTAGTTTAGCATATTTCTCCATCCCTATAGCAACATACTGACCCCTCCATCATCCCTATACCTCTAAAGTGACCCATTCTATTACACACACCCCCCATCCCCTTCATAGATCTCTTCCTTACCACTATCCCCCCCCCACTCTATTATTCCACCATACTGCCCTTCCCCCTACCTTTTTATACCGCCACCCCAACTAGAGGTCTCCAGTCTCAAATCTCCTTCACATAATGTTCCTGTCCCCCCAAAGCCCAATACAGTCTCACTCAACACCAGCCAGACACCAGATACCTCATATCGCCCCACCAGCCTGTGAAAACTGGGGCACTGGGCACCTCATACCTCCCTCAAAATATATTGCAGCTAAGTAACAAAATGTCTGAGTACAAAGACCAAACCAAAAAGTAGTGTTAGCTGACTGCAGACAGAACTTGCGGACACTATTTGGTCTCAGGAGGGGAGAAGATTGCACTCCTCCAGAAAAAGGAATTGGTGCAGTTTAGTACCGTTATTGTAGGAGCAAAGTGTTGTGTCATGTTGTCACTCACCTCCTCCACTATGGATGACAGGCAGACAGGGTCCCCAGACTGTTCCTGCTGTTTAAGCTTGTCATGAACAAAATCCACCACTTCCTGGCTGCTCATCACATTCCTGGAAGAGAAAAGACACATTAGACCCCTGCCGGCCACTACTGCAGTGTATTGTGGGGCGAGGAGTGGATGGACACCTTACCAGATGCCGTCACAGGCTATGACCATGAAGTCATTATCCTCGTTCAGTGTCAGCACTTTAAGGTCAGGCAGAGCTGAGATCATCTGCTCCTCTGGTGGAAGGTTCTTGTTCCTCTTGTAGAAGTGATCGCCTAGGGGAGAAAGAACCACATCAAACATCAGAATGCATACAGAAGTCAGCAGGGAGCCTCCGGGCCCTCCCACATACAACAGTAAGCTGGGGACACCCCTCCACACAAACATCAGCAGAGAGCACCACCGCCCAAGCGCAGAGGAATGAACATGGAACACCATGAGCCATGCCTGTATACAGCCCCACTGAGCACTTTCAGACACCAGTACTATTAGCAGCACTCCTGCCAGTCCTTACCAATGGCCCGGGAGAGATTGAGTCCTCCATTCACTCTGCCATCCATGGTCACTTTGCCCCCTGCGTTCTTGATTCGGGCCAGCTCCACCTCATCCTCTGGTTTGTGGTCATAAGACATGTCCACCGCTTTACCACCCTCCGATACCACGCAGCGCGAGTCCCCAGCATTGGCAACAATCAGCTGTTTTCCTCTGATCAGAGCTACGACTGCTGTGGTCCCGCTGTCCGAACCAGGCTGGGGAGTAAAGAAAACCAGGTTATCACAGAGCTAAGAATTGATGTCCACCATAAATCACTCGCCAAACAGGTACAGTCATACCTAACCCAACAGGAGGGACCTGCAGACAGACGGGGATAGTAATGCTCAGAGATAACAGAAGGAAAGTAAACCTTACCATGACAAAAAAAAAAAAAAAAAAAAAAACAAAAAAAAAAAAAAAACAAACCACAAACTACACTCAAGATAGAGACTAATAGAGAACATCTCCAGATACAGATTCTCCAACCCTACCAGACAAGTATACAACTCATTAAAAAGGACACGAAAAAGTCACTCAGTATCTTGACATTGGGGTGTCTCTTAGCTAGTATTGGGTGCCATCTATGGCTGAAACAACTGATTATGAAATTAAGCGATTACCATTTTCATAATCGATTAATCGGCCAGTAACATAATGGGGTAAAAAAAAAAAAAAAAAAAAAAAAAAAAAAAAAAAAAAAACAAACACTAAAATGAGCCCTTTATAGTAGAAAAAAATTAGAGCAAATAATCGCTACTGTAAATATTACTTTCACAGTTCTACAGAAAAAAAATTAACCCCTTATAGTAGTGATTATCTGCTTTTTTTGCACTATAATAAAAAGGGATAATTTTAGTTTTAACCCCATTATGTTACTAAACGTCTTAGACCTGGTTCACATCTATGTGTTTTTTGGTGCTTTTTGCAGAAACGCACTACAGTTCAATTACATGGTTTCCTATGGGACACGTTCACATCTATGCTTTTTTTCAGCCGCTGCATATTTGGAAAGGGTCAGGGATTTTTTTTTTGCTTTTTTTTTTTGTTAAATACAAAACGGTGCTTTTTTTGATTCAATATACTTCAATGGAGAGGCTGCAAAAAGGAAAAAAAGCAAAAAAAAAAAAAAAAACGCAACTCGCAGCAAAATCACGTGCGCAAGAATCAAAATGCACAGCAAAAAGCACTGCAGAAACACATCAATAGCAAACTGCATAGGTGTGTACTGAGCCTTATGCTGGCCACACCGATCAATTTTCAGATGAGAATATTCAGACCAAAAATCTTTGTACATTCGCCGAATGAAAGAATGGTCGACAATTTCCGTTTTTAAAATGAATGGAATTTCTGAACAAAAACCACATACACTGTCTGAAAATTCCTTTGACCAAGAAGTTTATTATTTCCAAATTTTCCCGTCACTGTGGTTGAAAATGAACGTCAATTTGACCCCACTAACGATTAGAAAATTGAACGAACGTTCTTAAAATGACATTTTTTTTTTTGAATGAAGACATTGGTTTGTTTTTTTAAATAAAAAAAATTTGATCCGAGTCTGATATTTACCAGATTCAGTAGATCTATCCTCTAATAGTATATCTTTTCTGTCTGTTATGCTCAGAGTGGATTAGATATTTTGCTCTCTAACCATATCGTTGGTTATTTATATTTACCACTGCATAGAGATATTGAAGAATAAATTGTTTTTTTTTTTAAACTTTACATATTAACTAAATTATACACCACACTAAGGTTATTAACAGATTAATCGAAACAATAGATCGGTCAACTAATCGATTATGAGAATTATTGTTAGTTGCAGCCCTAGTGCTATCCTTGTCTGGTAGGGGGGTCTCTGCATTTTTGGGTAGTAGAATTAGGGTGTCATTTGGCTGGTACCAGGTACTGTCCTTGTCTGCTAAGGTTGAAGGATTATCTTTAGGCATTATCTTGACAGTCTTACTAGACAAGGACAGCACCCGATATCAGCCAAATGACACCAACAATACCCCAAGATACTGAGAGACCCTATAACTCTTCCAGACAAAGACAACCAGATAAAGCACCCCAGAAATGTCAAGATACTGAAAAGGGACATCTCCAGAGAAGGTCTCTAACCATACCAAGGATACAACCCATAATGTGGAATAAAAAGAGGACACAGGCCTTAGCATCGTGACATTGTTGGGGTGGCCATTTAGCAGATATTGAGCGTTATCCTTGTCTGGTGGAGTTATAGGAGTCTATCTGGTCAACCCTACAAGACAAGAATAGCCCCTAAAATGGATGTGAACACAATTCATGAAATTTGACGTAGGCACATATCTGTAGCGTTTTCTTCTCTCTCTGCAAAGCCCCAAGTCCCGCGTCTTTCTGCTACTCTGTTCTATTACCAGCATAACTCCTGACAAGTTCTGACCACATGAGATAAATCCAGCCTGAAATGTGTGTCGGGTGGGTGCTTAAAATATATTGGCAGAGAGCTGGCCTATTCACAGCACATTCCTTCTTTCGCCTATGTGGAGAGGTGGTGAGTGCCTTTCCACCAATAAGCTGTCAGAGTCTATGCCAAGACTCCCCTCCCACTGCTGAACAGGAAGAAAGAATAAATAATTCACATGATGTGCACTGTCTAAAGAATATAGCAAGCTGAAGACAGCAGATACACATGAAAAACTTATGTAAGGAGATTGGTCTCATCTCTAATTTCCTAATTTTATCATCTTCCTCTCTGAAACATGCACTCTTTACCGCTCCTCCTTTTCACAATTGCTGCCTCTCTCCTCAAACTCTCTTTTCTACATCCCTCTGCTCCACCCCACAACCTGTACATATCACCCTCACTTCTCCCCTCCCCCTATTACTGCACTCATCACCTCTTTCTAACTCTAAGCCCATAACATACCTCCCAGAAGCATGTCCCCTCATACAAATCATATTCTCATATTACCTCCCTCACTCTTCTGCTTCTCCTAATCGCTGGAGATATTTCCCCAAACCCTGGGCCCACTTTATTTAACTGTGCTCAACACACCCATCACCCTACACCCTCTGGCAGTAGTCGCAATCTACACAATCTAGTCTCCATTCCTCTTCTTGCCAACACCAGCCTCACTCTCTCCTGCGCCCTCTGGAACGCCCGCTCTGTCTGCAACAAACTCACTGCTGTTCATGACCTCTTTGTCACTAATTCCTTTAATCTACTTGCTCTCACAGAAACCTGGCTCCACGAATATGACACCCCTTCTCCTGCTTCCCTCTCCCAGGGTGGCCTTCACTGGACTCACTCCCCCAGGCCTAATGGACGCAAGGGAGGTGGAGTGGGATTCCTCCTATCCCCCCAGAGCACCTTCCAGGTTATTCACCCTCCTCCCTCTTTTTCACTCTCATCATTCGAAGCCCACTGTATACGTCTATTCTCTCCCACTTCCCTAAGAATTGCTGTGATCTACCGGCCCCCTGGACCATTATCGACTTTCCTTGATGAGTTTTCTGCCTGGCTACCCTACTTTCTCTCTTCGGAAATTCCCACAATCCTTCTCGGTGATTTCAACATCCCTGCTAATACAAACATTCCTGCTACTTCTAAACTTCTTAGTCTAACCTCTTCATTTGACCTGAAGCAATGGGTACAGGCTTCTACTCACTCTGATGGCAACACCCTTGACCTTGTATTCTCCTACCTATGCACTCCATGCAACTTCTCAAACAATCCTTTTCCTCTCTCCGACCACCACCTTATTAGTTTCTCTCTCCCCCTGTCTTCCACCACCTTTCCCTCCAATCGCCTAACCGTCACCCGTAGAAACTTTCGCAACTTCAACTCCTCTCTCCTCTACTCTGCTACCGACCACCTCTATGACAAAATCTCCCCCCTGTCCTGCCCCAACCAAGCCATATCCATCTACAATAAATCTCTGTCCTCCACCCTGGACAAGCTCGCTCCCCTCACTACACGCAGAATCAGGCCTCGACCCCTACAACCCTGGCAAACAGATGACACTAAAATTCTCAAAAAACGTAGTCGCGCTCTTGAGCGTCTGTGGCACAAGACTAAGTCTCTCAAAGACTTCAACCAATACAAATCTGCCCTCCAAAAATACTATTCTTTCCTCCACACTGCCAAGCAAACCTATTTTACAACTCTTATTAATACCTTCTCATCCAATCCCCATAAACTCTTCTCTACCTTCAACTCTCTTTGTCCTCCACCGCCTCCCCCCACTGATTTACTCACTGCCCAGGAAATCGCTAATCACTTCAAAAACAAGATTGATACAATCCGTGATGAAATCTCCACTCTACAGGTATCTCCCCCAGCTAAGACCCCATGTCAACAGATACAACTGACACTCCCCCTATTCAAATCTACTACTCCAGACGAAGTTGCTAAACTCCTTTCTATCGCCCACCTAACTACCTGTCCCCTGGACCCTGTTCCCTCTCAAATGCTACGGTCACCCTCTGACCCCATCCTACATTCTCTAACACACATCTTCAATCTCTCCCTCACCTCTGGCGTCTTCCCCGATGCTCTAAAACACGCACTGGTCACTCCCATACTCAAAAAACCATCCTTGGACCCTACCAATCTTAACAACCTACGCCCTATCTCCTTGCTCCCCTTTTCCTCTAAACTCCTTGAACGCCTGGTTTACAACCAACTGAGTGACCACCTCATTAAAAACAACCTTCTTGATCCCCTTCAATCTGGATTTCGCCCTCAACACTCTACAGAAACTGCTCTTTTAAAACTCACAAATGACCTACTAACTGCAAAAACCAACGGACACTATTCTGTACTCCTACTTCTGGATCTTTCAGCTGCCTTTGACACGGTTGACCACCCCCTCCTCCTCAAAAAACTTCACTCCATCGGTCTCCGTGACTGTGCTCTTCAGTGGCTCTCATCCTACCTATCCCAACGCACCTTCAGTGTCACTTACAATTCTACTTCCTCCACTCCTCTTCCCTTCTCTGTCGGGGTCCCCCAAGGTTCTGTTCTTGGACCTCTTTTATTTTCAATCTACACCTCTTCCCTGGGTCAGCTGATAGCCTCTCATGGCTTTCAATATCATTTCTATGCTGATGACACACAAATCTATCTCTCCACCCCTCAACTCACTCCATCAGTCTCCTCACGCATCACTAACTTACTAACAGACATATCTGTATGGATGTCACACCACTTCCTCAAACTCAACTTGTCCAAAACCGAGCTTATAATATTTCCTCCCCCACGTGCCTCTTCCCCGACTTCTCTGTGAAGAGCAATGGCAAAACCATCCACCCGTCCCCACATGTCAGGGTGCTAGGTGTTATCCTAGATTCTGAACTCTCCTTTCAGCCCCACATCCAATCACTTTCCAAAGCTTGCCGCCTCAACCTCCGCAACATCTCTAAACTACGTCCCTTTCTAACCAGTGAAACTACAAAGCTCCTGATTCACTCCCTGGTTATCTCTCGCCTCGACTACTGCAACTCCCTCCTCATTGGCTTACCTTTAAATAGACTATCCCCCCTTCAGTCCATCATGAATGCTGCTGCCAGACTCATCCACCTTACAAACCGATCAGTGTCTGCTACCCCTCTCTGCCAATCCCTCCATTGGCTGCCACTCGCCCAACGAATTAAATTCAAAATACTAACAATAAGTTACAAAGCCATCCACAACTGTGCCCCCAGCTACATCACTAACCTAGTCTCAAAATACCAACCTAAACGCCATCTCCGTTCCTCCCAAGATCTCCTGCTCTCTAGCTCCCTCATCACCTCCTCCCATATCCGCCTCCAGGACTTCTCCCGAGACTCGCCCATCCTCTGGAATTCCCTACCCCAATCTGTCAGACTGTCTCCAAATTTATCCACTTTTAGGCGATCCCTGAAGACTTTCCTCTTCAGAGAAGCCTATCCTGCCTCCATCTAACAACTGCATTATTTTCTCCATTAGCTCATCCCCCACAGCTATTACCCTTTTGTATAACTTGACCCTCCCTCCTAGATTGTAAGCTCTAACGAGCAGGGCCCTCTGATTCCTCCTGTATTGAATTGTATTGTACTTGTACTGTCTGCCCTAATGTTGTTGTAAAGCGCTGCGTAAACTGTCGGCGCTATATAAATCCTGTATAATAATAATAATAATAATAATAATAATAATCTCTATCATCTGAGGCTGTTCACTTCACTGGGTATATGTGAGGGTTTACACCCACAATAATACAAGCTAAATAAAACCCCCAATAATAAATCCCTAAAACACTACTAAAAGATTAGACCAGATATCGGGCATTAAAATGGACACCCCAATAATGTCAAGATACTGAGAGCAACATCTCCAGAGTGTGTGCACCTGACACCAGCTAAATAAAGCCCCAATAATACTGAGAAACCCCTAAAACTACCAAAGATAAGGCCAGGCATTAAATGACACCAAAATGATGTAAAGACACTGGAGGGGAACATCATTCAGAAAGTCTTCAGCCTTACCAGACAAGGATATGACCAGTTACCAGACATAAAATGACACCAATAATGTCAAGATAAAATACTGAGAGGAACATCTTCAGACCAACCCTACTAGATAAAAGATATGATCCAAACCAGATCATAAAAAGGAAACCCAGGCAACATAAAAGCCTCATCATCTTGACATTGTTGGGGTTGCTAACCTTGTCTTGTGGAGTTATAGCAGTCTATCCTGTCAACCCTACAAGACAATAGCACCGAATACCTCCTAAAAAAAAAAAAACTCCAAAAATGCCAAGATACTGAGAGACCCCTAAAACTTTACCAAAGATAAAACCAGCTACCAGGAATTAAATGACACTTCAATAATGTATCCAACCCTACTAGACAAGGACTTGACCAGTTACCAGACCAAAAATTTAAATTCCCATAATGTCAAGATACCGAGAGGAAAGTTTCCAACCATACCAAAGATACAACCCATACCAGGGAATAGGACACCCAGGCAACGTAAAAGCCTCAGTATCTTGACATTATCGGGGTGTCATTTATTGCCTGGTATCATTCTTTGGTAGAGTTTTACCACCACCTAAATAAATCCCTAATACCAAGATACTGAGACCATAAACGCCAAAGATAAGACCAGATATCAGACATTAAATGACACCCCAATAATGTCAAGGTTACTAAAACAAGCATCATCAGAGATACTCCAACCCTATTAGACAAGGATGTGACCATTTACTAGACATTAAATGGACAGCATAATGTCAAGATACTAAGAGGAAGATCTCCAGAATAAGTTTCCAACCCTACCAAAGATACAACCCAAACCAGGTATTAAAAGAACATATCCTTAATTGGTAGGGTTGTCAAGATACTGAGACTCCTATAGCACCCAATAACACAACCCCAACAATGTCAAGATACTTAGAGGCGCCTGATGGGGTTGCCATTTAGCTGATATTGGGCACTTTCCTCATCTGGTGGGGCTATGCGAGTCTCAGTATCTTGACAACCCTACCACAAAACAATAGCACTAAAATACCAGCCGAATAAAACCCCAATGCCAAGATACCCTTAAAACTCTACCAAAAGATAAAGAACAGACACCAGTCATTAAAGGAAACCCCCAATAAAGTCAAGATACTGAGAGGAACATCTCTAGAAACGGTCTCCAAACCTACCAGACAAGGCTATGGCAAGTTACCAGACATTAAGAGACCCCAATAATGTCCAGATACTAAGAGGAACACTTCCAGAGTCTCCCATTCTACTAGACCGGGAAATAAAAACAGTACTGTTAAAATGACACCCCAATTATGCCAAGATATGGAAAGACTCCTATCCTACAGCCCTGGTGGAACCATTTCTGAAGTCGGAGCAACTTGTGAAGTGTTAGTTAAAAGGTGGCTCTCATGGGAAACACTGAATTTGACATGCAATACAACTTGGGGTCTCACAAGCTGGATCCCATGTCACAGCAATGTGAACCGAGCCTTAGACCAGATAACAGATAATAAAGGATGTGCCACTGAATGCTAAGATAATCATACTATCAAGGCAACAACCCAATACCAGGCACTGCATGAAACCACCAACCCGATACCAGGCATTGACCTTTTCTCTGCCAGAGCTGTTTTTGCATTTCTCGCACATGTTTAAAAAAATAAAATAATCACTTTAGCCCTGAAGATTACATAAAACCCCCAAATATATCATTTTTTGAAAGCAGACACTCTAGAGCAGCGATGGTGAACCCATGGCACGCATGCCACAGCTGGCAAGCAAAACCCTCTCTCTGTGGGCATGTGAACTATTTTGAGCACCTCTTCATTAGGTGGACAAAGCGCACAGTGTGCCGACTCAGATCGGCAGGTAGGGCAGCCAATTACCTCCCTCGGCCGGGGAATGAACAGCCAATCGAATGGCGCGGGAGGAGAAGTGGGCCTTTGTTTGCCCGGGGAGGGGGGGGAGCCCAGAGAGAAGTCAGAGCTGCTGGTGATGAGCCGTGCCACGTGACTCTGTTCTGTGCTATGTTGATAGAAGGAGAGGGGTGTGTGGGTAGAGGGAGCATGACGGGGGGAGTGGGTGGTATGATGGAGAGGAAAGTGTGGCATGAGCTCCATGGAAGGGTGTGATGCATAGTGAGGTGGTGTGCTATGAGTTACATGACGATGTGTGATGTATAGCTCACTGATGTGATGTGGTTGGACAACAGAGGTGTGAGCTGTAGGCTGATACAGAATACGTACTAGAAGTTTACAGTGTGATGGCCATGGGCTGCATGTTGATACTTTGAAATAATTTGGTTTGTGCTGCAGTTTGGGCACTCGGGCTCAAAAAGGTTTGCTATTACTACCCTAAAGAATAAAACGGTGGTAGTTCCCAATTTTTTATGATGCATGAATATTTGTGCAAAGGTCTAAGCTCTAGAACATCCAAAATTTTGGTAAAAAAAAAATAAAAATTTTACACTAAAAAGTTAATGGCCATTTGCCACTGCAATTTGTAATTGCAATATTGTAATTACTTTGCACAGAGTATGGGAGTGTGAGAAGTGCCTGCTGCTGATATCAGGTGATAGAGAGCATCGATTCGCTGTAGGTTGCACGCAAGGGTGTTTGATTGTTTAGTAAGTCAACCCTCATGGGTCCAAAAGACCCCCGATGTCACCTGTCCCCCCCCCAATGACTAGTGCAGATCGCAATACTTACCTGGAGGTGACCTTTAAAAGATGTCCAAAACGATTACCCAAACCAAGGCGGACTATGGATGTCCAACTATGACCCAATTTGGGCGCCCACGTAAATGTGATAATACCGCCACCCCCACCTTCAATCCCTGCTGTCCAGCTGTTGGCAGAATCAGGAGCAGAACACACCAGCCAGCTGTCATTTGGGTATTCACGAGTGGAGTAAAAAGGAGGAAAGCTGAAAGTGAAGTATAACCAGCCCATACAGAGCCCCCTTACATCTTTATTACCAAGGAACACCATTCAGGCGAATATACCAGCCAGGTCTTCTCATCCATGGTGGTGGTACGGTTCAGCGAGAGTCACGTGACCAGAAGGTGCAGCCCACACCCTGAGGCCTTGTGGTGAGCGTTCAAGCTGTGTTGCATTTGTTGAAAATTTGCTCTTCAGCACTCAATCTCAACTCCAGCCCCCTTGTTTGAGTGCTACAAACTGCAGCAGAAGGCGAAAACTCCATCACACCGGCTACCAAAAGCCTCTGGACCTTCAAACTGACCAAACCTCCGCCCTTTAACATGCACCTACCTCTTCCTTCCCATCCATTCCTGGGAGCATCCCCTCTTCCTCCTCCTCTTCCTCTTCTTCTTCCTCCTCCTCCTCCTCCTCATCTTCATCCTCCACCTCCTCGCTATCCTCTTCTTCCTCGTTCTCTGCCTCCTCACTGCTGTAATCCTCCTCGCTGCCCTCCTGGAAGAGAAGACATCAAGTGTATTGTATATCATACATGAGCAGATGGTACCGAACCCCCACCCCTCACACGTCCCCTCGTCCCGTGGTAGAGAGTCCCACCATGACACAAAAAGGGTGACCACGTCTGCAGGAGGCCAATACAGCTGGCCATGGACCGGAGAACATGGAAAACGTAAAGGTCAACTTCAGTAAATATTCAGACTCCTGATATGTGAAGAGGGCCAGTCACCTCCTGCATTATGGGAGGGGAGGCAGCCAATCATACACAGGCAAGCAGTCCCCTGTAACACTAACACCATGCTGAAGTTAAACGTTTGTGCCAATCAAAAGCTGCGCTTTTTTCGCCAGAATTTTTTTTTTTTACCTCCCCATTTGGGACAACGTTGTCATCAGGACAGGAAGTGGTGGTGGGGGGGGGGGTTGTATGGTGTTTGCTTGGACACATCCTTAAATTTAACACCCCACCCCCCCCCCCACCAAGGCTTGGTGATTAATGCCATAGCACTGGGGTTGTCAATTCTGCCAGATGACATTCTGAGCTTCAGATCTCTCCAAGTCCCCAACCAGTGACAAGCCCCCTAAAAAAGGGACCCCAAACCAGTGACATGCCCCCTAAAAAAGGGACCCCCACAACCAGTGACATGCCCCCTAAAAAAGGGACCCCCACAACCAGTGACATGCCCCCTAAAAAAGGGACCCCCACAACCAGTGCCATGCCCCCAAAAAGGGACCCCCACAACCAGTGCCATGCCCCCAAAAAGGGACCCCCACAACCAGCGCCATGCCCCCAAAAAGGGACCCCCACAACCAGCGCCATGCCCCCAAAAAGGGACCCCCACAACCAGTGCCATGCCCCCAAAAAGGGACCCCCACAACCAGTGCCATGCCCCCAAAAAGGGACCCCCACAACCAGTGCCATGCCCCCAAAAAGGGACCCCCACAACCAGTGCCATGCCCCCAAAAAGGGACCCCCACAACCAGTGCCATGCCCCCAAAAAGGGACCCCCACAACCAGTGCCATGGCCCCAAAAAGGGACCCCCACAACCAGTGACAAGCCACCAAAAGAGACCTCGCCCCCAGCCAGTGACAAGCCCCCCAAAAAAGGACCCCAACCAGTGACAAGCCACCATAAAAGGGACCCCAACCAGTGACAAGCCGCCATAAAAGGGACCCCAACCAGTGACAAGCCGCCAAACTGAGCCCCACCACCAGTGGTGGGCTGCCAAAAGGGACCCACATGCACATACAGCCTTTGTAGGAACTAGGTGGCACCCATCAAAGCATTCTGACATTTGCATAACTCCTCCCAAGAGCCCGCCCACTGCTTGCATCAGAGGAGAGAGCTCTTTGAAGGAGTACTGAGATGGTTTCAGAAAGCCATGTACAACTCCCTGCTGGCCCCTCCCATCAGCCATGATCTGCCTGCATTGCATAGAGAAGCACAGAGAAACAACGATGACATCACTGGGTCTAAAATAAAAGGTATGTAATGAAAAACAAAAAGGGTTTTATTTTATTCAATATTTTTAGGTGGAGGGAGGAACCTTCACAGGCTTGCCAGTGTAAATATTTGCCAATGTCTGCAGGCAGTTCAATGAACCTGTACACAGTTATGCCAAAGGTACAAAACAAGTCTACCAACATGTGCCATGGAGAAGTACAGCAGGCAGCCATCACTTACCTCACTCTCCTCCTCGTCCTCTTCTGCCCCAGACTCTTCACTGTCCTCGAAGAACTTGGACTTGTCGGTGCTCTGGGGCTGGGCAGAGGCGGAGGAGCAGGATGGGCCAGCCTCTCCGGTGGAGGAGGACACGGCCTCCTCTCCCTTCTTAGAGGAGCTCCCCGAGGCTGCACTGCTGCCCCCTACAGCTCCATCCGAGGATGAGGAGATCCCAGAGGAGGTGTCCTTCTTGCCGTTCTTGCACTGCTCCTCAGAGTCCAGCTCTCCGTTCATGCTGGCCTCCTTTGCCGGCTCCTCAGGATCTTTCTTATCGGCGCACTTATTATTACGAGTCCCCTTCCCACAATTCTGCCCATAACGGGTAAGCAGCTCCTCTATAGTCATGGTGGCTTCCTCGTGTAACAGAACTGCCTCCTCATTGTCCACTGAAATAGAAGAGCGACGATAGACGGGAGTTACAAAGAGGCCTCCTAAATAGAATCCCACCAATGCTTCCAATCACATTAAGTCTATCCAGACACTTACCGTCATCCTCATCTGCCACCTTATTCTTATCATCATGGTCATGGATGGGCCGTCCGGCCATCTGGGCCAGTTCCTTGATCACGTCATCCTGCGTCAGCTTCTCATCGATGGCGAGGAAGGCGTCTTCTAGAGCCTAGCAAAAGGACGACAAGTGTTACCCCAGGCTTAGGGCTATGTGGTATCACTTGCAAGTACCCCCCGATCCACCACAATATATCCAGGATATGGCCTCTCACTTCTGGCAACCCCCTTATGCTTCCCAGTATCTCCAGAGTGCAGACCTCAAACCCCTCTCTGGGATACACTACTCTAAATGGTCCTTTTCCCTCCTCCCAGTCCTCATGTCCAGGATACAGCCTCCTCACCCCCAAAGCCTCCCTAATATATCTCTGTGGATAAACCTTTTCCAATATCTCCAGAATATGGACCCTCAAACCCCCACCCAACATCTGAGATACACCCCAACACATGGCCCTTTTCTCCTCCCCAGCCCCCCAATCTCCATGCCCCCGTCTTGAAAATATGGTCCATTACTTGCACCCCCCCCCCCCCCATTATCTCTAGTATGTGGTTCCTCAAAACCCCCTCACCCAACATCTCTGGGAACCATCCTAATACACAGCCCTCCAACATCTCAACCCCCTTACCCCCCCCACCCACCATCTCTAGGACTCACCAACACTCAGCCTCTCTCTCCTCCCCATCATATCCAGAATACAGTCCTTCAAACAACATTACAGCAATTCTGCCAATCCAGAATAGGGCTTCTTGCCCCGAATGCCTCTCCAATATCTCTGGAATGTAGCCCTCCCAACATCTCAGGGATACACTCCAACACAGGATCCTTCTCCCCTCATCTCCATGCCCCCACCTTGAGGATACAGTCCATTACTCCCAACCCCATTGTAATATTTCCAGAATACATCCCTTCAAACCTCCCACCCAACATATCTGGGATATACCCCAACGCAGGGCAGTTCTCACCTTCCCGTCATATCCAAGAAAGGGCCCTCACCCCCAACCTTTATCCAGTACATCGCTTCACAGACCTTCTCATCTCCTTCATGCCCCCCTTTCCAAGATATGATTCCTCATTTCCAAACCCTTAATATCTCCAGAATATGGCCCCTTGGAATTTATTCATTCCTTCCCCCCCAAAACCAACATCTTTGAGACAACACAACATAGCCCTTTTCTCCCACGCCCATTTCCATGATATAGTCCCTCACTCCCAACTACCCCACCATCCCAAACATCGCCAGGATACAGCTCCTCACTCCCAACCACTCTCCAATAACTCTAGAATGTTGCCCCGCAAAATCCCAGCTCCCCCAACATCTCTGGGATACACCCCTTCTCTACGCCCCCTATTCAAACCCCCATCTTCAAGTTATGCCCCATTATTCACGACCCCCACCCACATCTCTATGGTGCAGTTGCCTCAAACCTTCCACCCAACATCTGAGACAATCCAATACGCAGCCCTTCTCTCCCAGACCCATTTCCAGGTTACGGCCCCTTACTCATCCTAAATAGCACCTTGATATGGTCCCTCACTCACCCTCTCCCAATATCTCCAGAATATGGCACCTCAAACCCCCCACATCTCTGGGATACACCCAAACACATGGCCCCTCTCCCCCCCATCTCTATGCTATGGCCCTTCACTACCAACCAGCCTCCAATATCTCTAGAATGCAGCCCCTTAGACCCCCCACCCAACATCTTTGGGATACACTCCAACACACTACCCTCCTCTCTAACGAGCAGAGCTCCCTCCTGTATTGATTTGTATTGTAAGTGTACTGTCTGCCCTCATGTTGTACAGTGCTGCACAAACTGTTGGGGCTATATAAATCCTGAATAATATCCGAGATATACCCCCTAACCCCCAATATCTCTAGAATACCGCTCCTCAACCCCCCTCCAATCCAACATATCTGAGATCCACCTCAACACACAGCCCTTCTCGCCTTCCCTCAAACTCTAAGATATGGCCCGTCAATGACAACCCCCCCATATCTCTGGCACGCGGCCCTTTTCCTAAACAACATCTCCAGGATACAACCCAACTGGTCCCCCTTCCCCACATCTCCAGGGCCCCTCTTTTCCCACTGAGGGGGCCCTGCCCCCCCTCCCCAAACATCTACAGGACATTCTCTCCCCCCTCAAAATCTATGGGACATGGCCCCTTTGCCCCCTGACATCTATGGGACACCAGCCAGTCTTGACATCTCTCCCTCCTGACACATCTGAGGGACATGTCCCCTCCCAATGTGGAGACCGACCTTCTGTAATTTTCCCTCCTTGTAGGCTTTCTGATCCTTGATGATGTCAGGTAGGTACTTGGCACAGTATAGAGCCACCTCCTCCCCTGGAATAGAGAGAACAGAGAATACAGCACATACATGCCAGAAGCATAGAAGGGTCAGCATTGGTTGGGGGGGGGGGGGGGAACAACAGACTGCTGACCCCATACCAGAAGAGGAAGGGTAGGTTTGCCATTACTAACCCTTGGAGAATAGAATACTGACCTCCGTGTCCATCATAAACGGAAAACATGGCCGTCTCCCCGTCCAGCTCTGGGATGCAGTTGTGGGCGTCCTGCAGAGAGAAGAGAGAGAAGCTGAACAATTCCTTCCTGTAATCAGAATAAAGAGGGTACCATTGAGGGGTACAAATAACGTACTGCCGGGGGGGGGGGGGGGGGGGTTGGGGTGTTTATTTGTGTAAAGGGTTCATAGCCTGCGAGGCCGGTGGGGTATTGGTGACGGGGGTCCAGGTGAGGGTATACAATGTGAATGAGGGGTTATAGGGAGGGGTACCCCCCAACATTCATCTCTGCATGACAAAAGTAGTAAGAGAGTATGAATGTGGGGAGGGGGAGATACGGGGTCCATACCCTGGTGGGGGAAAGGGGGGAGGGGTGAGGTTTAGTAGTGATGTAGGCAAGTAGTGTGCGCTGTTCCACCCCTCCCCCAGTCCCCTTTGATGGAGTAAGTGAGGGGGCTATAAATAATGAAAGGGGGTATACCAAGTAGGAGAAAGAGCTAAGTGCATATAGGTGGGTGATGGGGGGGGGGGGGAGATGGGATATAGGTGGGTGATATACACCGCAAAAAAAAAAAAAACACACAAATTAACCACTTCAATACCGGGCACTTATACACCTTCCTGCCCAGGCCAATTTTCAGCTTTCAGCGCTGTCGCAATTTGAATGACAATTGCGCAGTCATGCCACACTGTACCCAAACAAGTTTTTTTATCATTTTGTTCCCACAAATAGAGCTTTCTTTTGGTGGTATTTGATCACCTCTGCGGTTATTTTTTGCGCAACAAATAAAAAAAGACCGAAAATTTTGAAAAACAACAAGTCTTTCTTTGTTTCTGTTAAAATTTTTTGTAAATAAGTACGTTTTCTTCTTCAATGACGGGCACTGATATGGCGGCACTGACAGGCACTCATAGGCGGCACTGGTAAGCGGCACCGATGGGCACTCATAGGCGGCACTGATAGGTGGCACTGGTATGCGGCACCGATGGGCACTGCTGTTTGCACTGATGCCCCTAAGGGTGGCATTGCTGGGCATCACTGCAACATAATGGTGCCAATCAGTGCCCATTTGTGGGCACAGATTGCGCACATGTGGATGGCCATGGGGTACATACCTGGCCATCCACATGTTGCCCCTTCCCTGGTGGTCCTAGTGGCGATCCCTGGTGGTCCAGTGTGGTGATCTGAGGGGGGGGCTGCGCTGATAAACAATCAGCGCAGACCCCCCCCTGTCAGGAGAGCCGCCGATCGGCTCTCCTCTACTTGCGTCTGTCAGACACGAGTGAGGAAGAGCCGATCAACGGCTCTTCCTATTGACATCGTGATGAGCCGTGATTGGACACGGCTGATCACGTGGTAAAGAGCCTCCGCCGGAGGCTCTTTACCAAGATCGGTGTGTCAGACTGACACACCGATCCACTGATCGCCGCGATGCGCGCCCCTGCGGCGGCATGTTATCCTGCTGGACGTCATATGACGCCCAGTCAGGATAACTGAACTACCGCCCGGCCATCATCTGCTATGGGCCGGGTGGGAAGTGGTTAAAAGGAACACTTTTTAATCAATCAATTCAATTAATCTCTTCGGATATTGATCTGGTCAGTTAAGTAGCAGAAGGGGTTGTTAAATTCATTGAGAGCCCTTGCACACTGGGGCGGTTTGCAGGTGCTATTGCGCTAATAATAGCGCCTGCAAACCGACCCGAAAGTGCTGCTGCTTTCATTCCAGTGTGAATGCCCCGAGGGCTTTCACACTGGAGCGATGCGCTGGCAGGACGGTAAAAAAAGTCCTGCCAGCAGCATCTTCGGAGTGGTGAAGGAGCGGTGTGTATACCGCTCCTTTACCGCTCCTGCCCATTGAAATCAATGGGACGGCGCGGCTATACCGCCGGCAAAGCGCCTCTGCAGAAGCGCTTTACGGTCGTATTTAACCCTTTCTCGGCCGCTAGCGGGGGGTAAAACCGCCCTGCTAGCGGCCGCATACCGACGGTAAAACGCCGCTAATAATAGCGGCGTTTTACCGCCGACGCCGCCCCCCCGCCCCAGTGTGCAAGGGCTCTAAAGCAGCTGAAACTGATTAACAGGTGCAGTAGATGGGCAACGAGACAACCTCCAAAACAGGAATGGTTTTACAGGTGACATTTTTTTTCCCTACTCATCTTTTCTGACTGTTTTTCACTAGTTTTGCATTAGGCTAGGGTCAGTGTCACTACTGGTAGTATGAGGCGATACCTGGACCCTATAGAGGTTGTACAGGCAGTCCAACTCCTCCAGGATGGATCATCAATACTTGGCATTGGCAGAAGGTTTGCTGTGTCTCCCAGCACAGTCTCAAGAGCTAAGAGGAGATTCCAGGAGACAGGCAGTTACTTGAGATCTGGACAGGGCCGGTGAAGGTCTTTAACCCATCAGTAGGGCCAGTATCTGCTCCTTTGTTCGAGGAGGAACACACACATTGAAACTTGAAGCAGATGGGCTACAGCGGAAGACCACACCGGGTACCACTCCTGTCAGCTAAGAACAGGAAACTGAGGCTACAATTCACACAGAATCACTGAAATTGGACAATAGAAGGAAAAATGTTTCCTGGTCTGATGAGTCTTGATTTCAGCTGCAACATTCAGATGGTGGGGTCAGAATTTGGTGTAAACAGCATGAAAGCATGGATCCATCCTGCCTTGTATCAATGGTTCAGGCTGGTGGTGGTGTAATGGTGGGGGGGATATTTTCTTGGCACACTTTGGGCCTCTTAGTACTAATTGATCATCGTATAAACACCATGACCTCCCTGAGTATTGTTGCTGACCATGTCCATCCCTTTATGACTACAGTGTCCCCATCTTCTGATGGCTCCTTCCAGCAGAATAATGCACCATGTCACAAAGCTCCAATCATCTCACCACTGGACAATGAGGTCCCTGTACTCCAATGTCCTCCACACTCACCACATCACATCCAATAGAGCACCTCTGGGATGTGGTGGAACGGGAGATTCACATCATGGATGTGCAGAGGACAAATCTGCAGCAACTGCGTGATGTGATGTCACTATGGAGCAAAATCTCTGAGGAACGTTTCCAGCAACTTGTTGTGTCTATTCCACCAAGAATGAAGGAAAAATAGGGGGTCCAACCCGGGACTAGCAAGGGGGACCTAATAAAGTGGCGGGTGAGTGTGTGTGTGTGTGTATATATATACATACATACACACACACACACACACACACACACACACACACACACACACAGGTAGGGGGTGGGTGGTGATAGAGAATATATATATATATATAGTAGGTATGTAGATAATGGGTGGTATATACACACAGGTAGGTGGCATGCATGTATATAAGGGTGGGTGAGTGGGGGATATATGTGGTATATACAGGTAGGTAGCTGGGGGGGGGGATGGTATGGACAGGTAGGTAGATGGGGGAGAGGGTGGTATACACAGGTAGGTAGGTCAGTGGAATATATGGGTAGGTATGCGGGCAGGGAGAGGGATGGTATAGACAGGTAAGTGGTATATACAGAAGTAGATGGGGGGGGGATGGTATAAACAAATAGGTGGGGGAGGGGTGAGTGGTTGATTATACAGGTAGGTAGATGGGATGTGGATGGTATAGACAGGTAGGTGGAATATACAGGTAGGAGGATGGTAGACAGGTAGGTGGTATATACACACACGTAGATGGGGTGGGGGGTTGTTGTTCATACAGGTAGGTAGATGGGGGGGGATGGTACAGACAGGTAGGTGGGTGGAATATACAGGTAGGCGGGGAGGGGGATGGAACAGACAGGTAGGTGGGTGGAATATACAGGTAGGCGGGGAGGGGGATGGTACAGACAGGTAGGTGGGTGGAATATACAGGTAGGCGGGGAGGGGGATGGTACAGACAGGTAGGTGGGTGGAATATACAGGTAGGCGGGGAGGGGGATGGTACAGACAGGTAGGTGGGTGGAATATACAGGTAGGCGGGGAGGGGGATGGTACAGACAGGTAGGTGGGTGGAATATACAGGTAGGTGGGTGGAATATACAGGTAGGCGGGGAGGGGGATGGTACAGACAGGTAGGTGGGTGGAATATACAGGTAGGCGGGGAAGGGGATGGTACAGACAGGTAGGTGGGTGGAATATACAGGTAGGCGGGGAGGGGGATGGTACAGACAGGTAGGTGGGTGGAATATACAGGTAGGCGGGGAGGGGGATGGTACAGACAGGTAGGTGGGTGGAATATACAGGTAGGCGGGGAGGGGGATGGTACAGACAGGTAGGTGGGTGGAATATACAGGTAGGCGGGGAGGGGGATGGTACAGACAGGTAGGTGGGTGGAATATACAGGTAGGCGGGGAGGGGGATGGTACAGACAGGTAGGTGGGTGGAATATACAGGTAGGCGGGGAGGGGGATGGTACAGACAGGTAGGTGGGTGGAATATACAGGTAGGCGGGGAAGGGGATGGTATAGACAGGTAGGTGGGTGGAATATACAGGTAGGCGGGGAGGGGGATGGTACAGACAGGTAGGCGGGGAGGGGGATGGTATAGACAGGTAGGTGGGTGGAATATACAGGTAGGCGGGGAGGGGGATGGTACAGACAGGTAGGTGGGTGGAATATACAGGTAGGCGGGGAGGGGGATGGTACAGACAGGTAGGTGGGTGGAATATACAGGTAGGCGGGGAAGGGGATGGTATAGACAGGTAGGTGGGTGGAATATACAGGTAGGCGGGGAAGGGGATGGTATAGACAGGTAGGTGGGTGGAATATACAGGTAGGCGGGGAGGGGGATGGTATAGACAGGTAGGTGGGTGGAATATACAGGTAGGCGGGGAGGGGGATGGTACAGACAGGTAGGTGGGTGGAATATACAGGTAGGCGGGGAAGGGGATGGTATAGACAGGTAGGTGGGTGGAATATACAGGTAGGCGGGGAGGGGGATGGTACAGACAGGTAGGTGGGTGGAATATACAGGTAGGCGGGGAAGGGGATGGTACAGAGAGGTAGGTGGGTGGAATATACAGGTAGGCGGGGAGGGGGATGGTACAGACAGGTAGGTGGGTGGAATATACAGGTAGGCGGGGAAGGGGATGGTATAGACAGGTAGGTGGGTGGAATATACAGGTAGGCGGGGAGGGGGATGGTACAGACAGGTAGGTGGGTGGAATATACAGGTAGGCGGGGAAGGGGATGGTACAGAGAGGTAGGTGGGTGGAATATACAGGTAGGCGGGGAGGGGGATGGTACAGACAGGTAGGTGGGTGGAATATACAGGTAGGCGGGGAGGGGGATGGCACAGACAGGTAGGCGGGGAGGGGGATGGTACAGACAGGTAGGCGGGTGGAATATACAGGTAGGTGGGTGGAATATACAGGTAGGCGGGGAGGGGGATGGTGCAGACAGGTAGGTGGGTGGAATATACAGGTAGGCGGGGAGGGGGATGGTACAGACAGGTAGGTGGGTGGAATATACAGGTAGGCGGGGAGGGGGATGGTACAGACAGGTAGGTGGGTGGAATATACAGGTAGGCGGGGAGGGGGATGGTATAGACAGGTAGGCGGGGAGGGGGATGGTATAGACAGGTAGGCGGGTGGTACATATAGGTAGGTAGGCGGGAGGGAGGGAAGATGGGGGGGATGGGTGGTCACTCACCTCCATGGACACCCTCCAGCCCTGCATGGCGGAGTAGCCGTAGCTGACGCCCCCGCTGCCCCCCTCCCCGGAGCTCTTGGCGGTGTTGGGTTGGGACAGGTAGGCTCCCATCTCTGGACACGTGCGGGCTGTGTGCGGCTCCCGGCTCTCTAATACAGCGGACCGGAAGCGGAAGTGGCGGGAGGAAAGAAAAGCCGGAGGGACACGTGACCGAGGGAGGCGGGGCGCAGCCGCCGTGCCTGATGTGGGCAGGGGAGAACCGTTTGTCACATACGACATTGCCCTCTACAAACATGGCGGAATGAAGTCCCTGCGGTCACCCCCCTCCGTACAGCTCACTGACAACCCCGCCTTTACCTTAGACAGGTCTTACCTCTCTGTGGTGGCTCATCCCCGGCGGACTGCGTTCCCATAGCGACCAGAGCTCTGTTCTTTTTTAGTTATCATACTCTGTACCCTGTACCCCAACATATTATACCCCAATATATATAATATACACCCCCTGTACCCCAACATATTATACCCCAATATATATATACTATACACCCCCTGTACCCCAACATATTATACCCCAATATATATAATATTCACCCTGTACCCCAACATATTATACCCCCATATATATATACTATACACCCCCTGTACCCCAACATATTATACCCCAATATATATAATATTCACCCTGTACCCCAACATATTATACCCCCATATATATATAATATACACCCCCTGTACCCCAACATATTATACCCCAATATATATATAATATACACCCCCTGTACACCAACATATTATACCCCAATATATATATAATATACACCCCCTGTACACCAACATATTATACCCCAATATATATAATATTCACCCCCTGTACCCCACCATATTATACCCCCATATATAATATTCACCCCCTGTACCCCAACATATTATACCCCAATATATATATAATATACACCCCCTGTACACCAACATATTATACCCCCATATATAATATTCACCCCCTGTACCCCAACATATTATACCCCAATATATATATAATATACACCCCCTGTACACCAACATATTATACCCCAATATATATAATATACACCCTGTACCCCAACATATTATACCCCAATATATATAATATTCACCCCCTGTACCCCAACATATTATACCCCCATATATAATATTCACCCCCTGTACCCCAACATATTATACCCCAATATATATATAATATACACCCCCTGTACACCAACATATTATACCCCAATATATATAATATACACCCTGTACCCCAACATATTATACCCCAATATATATAATATACACCCTGTACCCCAACATATTATACCCCAATATATATAATATTCACCCCCTGTACCCCAACATATTATACTCCAATATATATAATATTCACCCCCTGTACCCCAACATATTATACCCCAATATATATAATATTCACCCCCTGTACCCCAACATATTATACCCCCAATATATATAATATTCACCCCCTGTACCCCAACATATTATACCCCCATATATAATATTCACCCCCTGTACCCCAACATATTATACCCCAATATATATATACTATACACCCCCTGTACCCCAACATATTATACCCCAATATATATATAATATACACCCCCTGTACCCCAACATATTATACCCCAATATATATATAATATACACCCTGTACCCCAACATATTATACCCCCATATATATATATATACTATACACCCCCTGTACCCCAACATATTATACCCCAATATATATATAATATACACCCCCTGTACACTAACATATTATACCCCAATATATATAATATACACCCCCTCTACCCCAACATATTATACCCCCATATATATATATATAATATACACCCCCTGTACCCCAACATATTATACCCCCATATATATAATATTCACCCCCTGTACCCCAACATATTATACCCCAATATATATAATATTCACCCCCTGTACCCCAACATATTATACCCCCATATATATAATATACACCCTGTACCCCAACATATTATATCCCAATATATATAATATTCACCCCCTGTACCCCAACATATTATACCCCCATATATATAATATACACCCTGTACCCCAACATTTTACACCCCAATATATATAATATACACCCCATGTACCCTATTTTATACCCCAATAATATATATATATATATATATATAAAATATACACCCTAAAAACGAACATATTACACCCCGATATATATAATATTCACCCCTGTACCCTATTTTATACCCCCATAAATATATCTCATATACACCCTGTACCCAGACATTTTACACCCCAATAAATATAATATACACCCCCTGTACCCTATTTTATACCTAAAAAAAAAATATATATATATATATATATATATATATATATATAATATACAATATATAAGAGAGAAGAACCGGCAACTCCAAAGTCCTTGATGCAAAATTTTATTGGCTACATATGAGCATTAAAAAGCAGCTGACTCCTTTCAGTGTGAGCCTTAGTCATATATAATATATACCCCAGTAGGCCATTATACCCTACGTACCCCAATATACATAATATACCTCTATACCTCTTTACCTCTTTATATATATAGTACCCCAATATACATCTGGCCTGTGCATACAATATACCCCCTGTATTCCAACGTACCCCAATATACATATGTACCCTAAAATATTATACTCCTCTGACCTATATTAAGTGTACCCCAATATACCCTGTACCCCAACATATTATAACCCCTGTACTCCAATATACATAATAACATATTATACTCTTGTGACCTATATATAGTGTACCCCAATATACAATATAACGCCTGTTTATACCCTATATACAATATACCCCCTGTACTACAACATACCTCAATATACCCTGTACCCCAACATATTATACCCCCTGTATGCCAATGTACCCCAATATACATGACATACTGTACCCTAACATTATATACTCCCGTGACCTATATATAGTGTACCCCAATATATAACATACCGCCTTTGCATATTCCTATATACAATATACCCCCTGTACCCCAACATATAACCCCTGTCTGCCAACCTACCCCAATATACATAATACCCAACAGATTATACTCCCGTGACCTATACAGTGCCTTGAAAAAGTATTCATACCCCTTGAAATTTTCCACATTTTGTCATGTTACAACCAAAAACCTAAATGTATTTTATTGGGATTTTATGTGATAGACCAACACAAAGTGCCACATAATTGTGAAGTGGAAGGAAAATGATAAATGGTTTTCAACATTTTTTTGTAGGCTCTGGACAGAATGGGCATGCGCACAGGGTGTTACCAGGTGTGCCTGGGCAGTGGGCACACCCTAATCACCCAATCTGGTGCAGATCCCCCTTGTTTAGACCCCTGATATTTCATCAAAGCCCCCTAATGGGGCTCCTAAAAAAATATCAAATTGTTAAAAAATAATAAAAATAAAAACTAATGACACCGTCCACTGCCCTACTGACACCATCCATTGCTCTGCTGACACCATCAGTATATACTGTATACACATGCACACACACACGCAAATGTGTGAGCCTTGGGGTAGACACCCTAATGCAATAGGCTGTGCACACCTATGCTGGACCCCATTCTGCAGATCTAGTCATCCATAACTTCTGGCATCCAGGTGGCTGCGAAGGCCGATAGACGTTCCCCTTTACCTGTAAAGAGGACCTACCTCAGGAACCAGAGGCCTTGGAGGTCCAATTGTTCTTACAGGAGTGGGATATAGGTTTGGGCTTAGAGCCTGATGCTTGCTGTTTGCAAAAATAACTCCTTTCGGATCCTGAAGGCATCACCAGTTTCTAACCGGTCACCAGCCTCTTTAGAGGTTAAATTGTGCATTTACCCCCCACAGTCACCTTTTGGATGGAGGCAACCAAGGATGATCCAAACAAGCACTCACCCTCAAAGGGAAGCCCCACGATTTGCATCCACCAACCAACATTCCTCAGTGTCCACCCATGTAATCTGCTGTATGGAATCTTCCAAGGCATCCACTGAGAAACTCAAGGCTATCAAGTTTCTTCCAGGAACTACCAAGATGGCAGGATCCCGTGGGTCAGGTTTTGGGATGAGCCCCAACATATAAAAAGTTCTAATGATGAATAGAAACCCTATTGAAGTCAACAGGAGGTGAAACCGTGAAATGTTCTCCATTTTACAAACCAATGGCCAAGGGATTGGCAAGAGATGCACGGGGGGGGCGGGGAACTGCGTCAGGGGAGACGTATCAGTGAAAAAATAAAATTGATGCATCTCTATTATGTACACAAAGGAACCCAATTTAATCCACATTCCAAAATACATACAGTACCAGACCCTCATTGAGCACAATAAGGATCCGGTACGTCGTTTTGGGGGTCCCCTTTGCATTATTTTCAAAATAAAGGAGGCGTGGGAAAAAAAGTGGAATTAAAGCGGGGGACCACCTATCTATCGTTTTTTTTTTTTTTTTTTAGTTCATTCACTAACTTTTCTTCTCAGCATTACATACTCACATATTGTGTGTAATATGTCCGCCTGTGTCAGATTTCATCGGAAAGAATAACTTATATTATTCACTGCAGGCGGTTTCCATCTTCATTGTGGGCATTTGAAGCCCACAAGCATTTATTTCCTGGATGTGGTGAATGCTGTGCTCCCAGCATTCACTGCTCGTTCCCGCACATGCTCAGTGGCATCCTGGGAAGCCTGAGACTAGTTCCCAGGAGTCTGGGAGAGGCTAGAAACACGCCTACTCCCACGGGAGGAGAACCAGGAAGTGCAAAGAAGAATAGAAAAATAAAAGGTAATTACGGCAATTTAAATTTTTTTAAACGACATGTCAGCATCTAGGCAAGGAAGAGAATACATACAGATATTGTACAAAATTTGGGTGGAACCCTGCTTTAATGGCTTCTTTTTGTACATTTGATATACGAGAAGAAAAAAAAAACAGGGTCTCCTCAAAATATTAGACCCTTCAGATCTGGTACAGGTTTAAAAGGCTAAGTCCCCCCCCCCCTTTTTTTTTCTTTTAAAATCCAGCTCCCCTATGTACAAATACACAATTAACGTTCCTCGGTTGCAGAAAAATAAAAGCTTTCTTTGATTTTCAGAACAAGGCCTTACCTCAGCCCTTGCTATATTTCTCAGAACTCTTCAGAGACTCCCTGGTATAGATTTGAGACAGAGAAACCAGTAAGACACAGGAAGGAGTTTACCAGCCGACCTCATTACTGCCCGATTGGAATAGTAAATTGGTTGTAATAGAAGACACAAGACCTCTCCATATGTGCTACGGGTGCAATGGCCCCTACCTTTCCAGTGCTGCAAAGAAACAAACTGGCTCGTAAGGTGCCTTTCAGAGCATGAAGGGTGGAGGGGGGAAAGCAACGAAAGACCAGGTTGTAGTCGCGGGACAGAATGGGCATGCGCACAGGGTGTTGCCAGGTGTGCTTGGGCAGTGGGCACACCCTAATCACCCAATGTGGTGCAGATCCCCTTTGTTTAGACCCCTGATATTTTATCAAAGCCCCCGAATGGGGCTCCTAAAAAAATCAAATTGTAAAAAATAATAAAAATAAAAGCTACTGACACCGTCCACTGCCCTACTGATGCCATCCATTGCTCTGCTGACACCGTCAGTATATACTGTATACACATGCACACACACGCAAATGTGTTTGAGCCTTGGGGTAGACACCCTAATGCAGGGGTCTCAAACCGGTGGCCCTCCAGCTGTTGTGAAACTACATATCCCATCATGCCTCTGCCAGTGGGAGTCATGCTTGTAACTGTCAGATGGTGTGTCCTCCTTTTATATAGTTTTGGTAAATCTAAAGGAGATTGTAGTGTATGGCCACATTTTTACACCTGAAATGACCTATTTGCGCTTTCAGTGTCATTAACCGTAAGGACATGTGTGTTCCAATGCGTTTTACAGTGTTTCCAGTACAGTCCAGGAAAAAATGCAGCATGTTCTACTTTTTTTTTCTGGAACTGGAACGCACTGGTGGGAACTATGTAATTGAAAACCATATAACCTACTTTCTATGCGTTTTTGATGCAGAAAAAACAAAACAAAAACGCACTGGACTGCATGTGGTGTGAACCGGCCCTAAAGAAGATTGTACAGGAAGTGGGTTGAAGGTGTAATCATAATGAGGGAGGTGTGGTCCAGAGTGGTGAACACGCCCTATTACACTCTCTACTGTGATGCAACAAGGAAGTGAAGGCTTCTGGGAGATGAGCGAGTACAAAGAAGGGCGACAAAGCTAATAAAGGGTCTGGAGGATCTTAGTTATGAGGAAAGGTTGCGAGCACTGAACTTATTCTCTCTGGAGAAGAGACGCTTGAGAGGGGATATGATTTCAATATACAAATACCGGACTGGTGACCCCACAATAGGGAGAAAACTTTTTCGCAGAATGGAGTTTAACAAGACACGTGTCCACTCATTAAAATTGTTCACCTTAAACTGCATAGAGGGTTCTTTACTGTAAGAGCGGCAAGGATGTGGAATTCCCTTCCACAGGCGGTGGTCTCAGCGAGGAGCATTGATAGTTTCAAAAAACTATTAGATAATCACCTGAATGACCGCAACATACAGGGATATACAATGTAATACTGATACTTAATCACACACATAGGTTGGACTTGATGGACTTGTGTCTTTTTTTTAACCTCACCTACTATGTAACTATGTAACAGGAAGTGAATGCCGAGAGACAATCTACAGGAAGTGATGGAATCTGAAAAATTGTTTGAAAATTCAAATAAACGGAGAAGATTTGACACTTCCTGTGGATGAGGTAAGTGAGGGAAAGGCACACTGGGATGGCTGGGCCAGAAATGGCATTGGAAAACGCCTCCATTTATTATGAAGATGGAAATTCTGCTGGAAAAGGTGAACTTATCCTTTAAAGGGGGAACCCTGAACAACCCCCCCACCGAATACATGCCAGGCCCGTAAAATCAAGCAAGCGGGCCGGGAAAAGAGGTGGGGCCACTGGGATCCCCACCCATGTAAGTGAGCGAAACATCACTGGTTGCTAAGGGCTCGGCGGTGCCGGCACCCACGGTGTCCTTCACAACAATTGACAGCAAGAAACTGTAGCGCATAACAGCAGTAAGTAATACTGCTAATATACATGATGTTCGGCGCCATTCTGAACAAGCCAAGGTTCGATCGGAATCTTAAGCTCCTTTCTGAATCGACTTCTCTAGAACTGAGCATACACTTTGCCCAAACTTTAACCACCTCAATACCGGGCACTTACATCCCCCCTTCCTGCCCAGGCCATTTTTCAGCTTTCAGCGCTGTCACACTTTGAATGACAATTGATCAGTGCCCAGATTACATCCCTATCTGTCCCCTGTGAGGAGATGCCACTGATCGGCTCTCCTCTCCTCACACTCTGTCAGTGTGAGGCGAGGTGCGCCGATTACCGGCATCTCCTTGTGACTGGCTGTGATTGGACACAGCCGATCACATGATTACAGAGCCGCGGCCATGGCTCTTTACACAGATCGGGGTTGTGCCGTGTCCTAGCAACTGCCCGGGGGCGGTAGTTCCAGGATGACGTCCATCCAGAACGAGAGCCAAACCGCCCTGCCGTCATTTGATGGCCGGCGGGAAGTGGTTAAGCCGATGGCAAACTCCCACCGCAGCCTGGAGTACCACTCCCACCAGAGAGGATGCCTTAAAGAGGACCTCCAACCTCTTTTCCGTGGCATCTTTAACTACTTCCTTACCGTGCCAATTCCAGCACGTCTCTCCTACATGTAAAAATCATAATTTTAGAAATTGACCTACCAGCATAGGGGTAGCCTGACAAAATTTGAACTTATATGGGATGTCTGACTAGATGTCCCTGGATTGGCTCCACCACAATTAGTTCACAACAGAATTCTAGGTGGTACGATTTCCTCCGCATAATAGTGGTAAAGCTCACTAAATGCGGCTCAGCCCTTCTCAGAGCTGGCCGCTCAGCTGTCGGCTAATTGCCAGCTCCTATCTCTCCACAGTTGCTCAGCTGTTGATGATATCCTGCTCGTCAGTCCTGCCTACTTAAGCCGTCCAGCCCAGTGGATCTCTGCCTTCGCCTTGGTCAACATCACAGAAACTATCTCCTGAGATCCTGTTTAAGACTTGCTTTGCTGACATCCCTTCTGACTCCAGATCCTGCTTGCTGTTCCACTACATTGATCCCTGACTTCTGGCTTGGCTGACTATCCGTTCCGGTTACTGAACTCTGGCTATGTTTTGACTACGTTTGTTCTTTTTACTTCTATTTTAAACACGTGTGATTTAACTGTACTTCTGTCTCGGCCTGATTTCATGGTTTCTGACACTCTCTTGACCTGATCTCTGGCACTCCATGGATTGGGGGTACAGTGATAAGGCAGAGGATACACAGAAGACACAATGTGAGATGCATAAGAATACTCAGGACAACTTATTAAGATCAATATACAATCATTTATTATGTTTGACAAGTACTGCTTTATTACATGATGTTACAGTGCCTTGAAATATTCCACATTTTGTCATGTTACAACCAAAAATGTAAATGTATTTATTTGGATTTTATGTGATTGACCAACACAAAGTGGCACAAAATTGTGAAGTGGAAGGAAAATAATAAATGTTTTTCCCATTTTTTTTTTACAAATAAATATGTGAAAAGTGTGGGGTACATTTGTATTCAGCCTCCCGGAGTCAATACTTTGTAGAACCGCCTTTCACTGCAATTACAGCTGCAAGTCTTTTTGGGGATGTCTCTACCAGCTTTGCACATCTAGAGAGGGACATTTCTGCCCATTCTTCTTTGCAAAATATCTCAAGCTCTGTCAGATTGGATGGAGAGCGTCTGTGAACAGCGATTTTCAAGTCTTGCCACAGATTCTCAATTGGATTTAGGTCTGGACTTTGACTGGGCCATTCTAACACATGAATATGCTTTGATCTAAACCATTCCATTGTAGCTCTGGCTGTATATTTAGGGTCGTTGTCTCAAATCTTTTGCAGATGCTAACTGGTTTTCTTCCAAGACTGCCCTGTATTTGGCTCCATCCATCTTCCCATCAACTCTGACCACCTTCCCTGTCCCCGCTGAAGAAAAGCATCCCCACAACATTCTGCTGCCACCACCATGTTTCACAGTGGGGATGGTGTGTTCAGGGTGATGTGCAGTGTTTGTTTTCCGCCACACATAGCGTTTTGCTTTTAGGCCAAAAAAGTTCAATTTTGGTCTCATCTGACCCGAGCACCTTCTACGTTTGCTGGGCTCTCGCAAACGGGACTTCTGATGGCTCTCTTTCAACGTGACAAAGGAGCTCGCCTGCCCCTTCCATCGACAGTGTGCATGCGCTGATACATTGTAACAACTTTCGGTGACGTCAGACGCTGCTGCGGGCCACAAGCGTCCCAGCCCACTCCCCTGGACCCTTCTCCATACACAGAGCCGGTGGACGGCTCCTACAGGGACCATGAGTGGCTTTGGCTGCCAGAACCAGTGTGCAGAGACACACCACCGCAGGACTCATCCTCTCCATGCTGACAACTGTTTTACCTCAATGTGAGTGTCTTATTACTTTTATTATAAAGTCTACACTGTTTGCACCTGTTTCTTAAATGTTTGAAGTGTGCTTCTGCTTCCCTCAAGAGGCCAGCCCTGAGCTGTGGACTGTTCGTTCTTTTGGCTGGATTTTAAATATCCTCTCACCCAATTCATGTACCTTATCCCTGATCCCCATGCCCATAATTGTTTACACAGACTATGGTTTTTGGCATTATTGACTGCAGTTTGCGCCATTACCTACCACTTTTTTTAACCTGATGGAGATTTTTAAATACCGTAGTTTGTCACCAGTCCACGAGCTCGCACAAATTTAAAGCATGACATGTTAGGTATCTATTTACTCGGCCTAACACCAGATTTCACAATTTTACCAAAACATTGGGATATATATTGTGTTTTTTTTTTTTTATTCATTAAAGTGTACTTTTTCCAAAGACGTGTTTGAAAGACCGCTGCACAAATATAGTGACATAAAAAAATTACAATAATCGCCATTTTATTCCCTAGGGTTTGTACTGAAAATATATATATAATGTTTGGGGGTTATAAGTAATTTTTTAGCTACAATACTGATTAAAACTTGTAAACAAAAAGTGCCAGAAAAGGTTTGGGCTTCAAGTGGATGACCCAATTTTTTGGACAAATATAAAAGGATGATGTTACATCGAGTAAATAGATACCAAACATGTGACACTGTAACCACTTCAGCCCCGGAAGATTTTACCCCCTTCCTGACCAGAGCATTTTTTTGGGCGATTCGGCACTACGTCGCTTTAGCTGACAATTGCGCGGTCGTGCGATGTTGTACCCAAACAAAATTGACATCCTTTTGTTCCCACAAATAGAGATTTCTTTTGGTGGTATTTGATCACCTCTGCGGTTTTTATTTTTTGCGCTATAAACAAAAAAAAAGCGACAATTTTGAAAAAAAACAAACTATTTTTTGCTACAATAAATATCCCCAAAAAATATATAGAAAAACTAATTTCTTTCTCAGTTTAGGGCGATATGTATTCTTCTACATATTTTTGGTAGAAAAAAAAAACCCAATAATAATAATATCGCAATAAGCGTATATTAATTGCGCAAAAAAAGTTATAGCGGTTACAAACTAGGGGATAGATTTATGGCATTTTTATTATAATTTTTTTTTTTTTTAATTAGTAATGGCGGCGATCTGCGATTTTTATTGCGACTGCGACATTATGGCGGACACATCGGACACTTTTGACACTATTTTGGGACCATTGTCATTTATACAGCGATCAATGCTATAAAAATGCACTGATTACTGTGTAAATGACACTGGCAATGAAGGGGTTAAACACTAGGGGGCGATCAAGGGGTTAAGTGTTTCCTAGGGAGTGATTCTAACTGTGGGGGGGGATGGGCTACCTAGGACATGACAGCGATCACTGCTCCCGATCACAGGTAGCAGTAGATCCCTGTCATGTCATAAGGCAGAACGAGGAAATGCCTTGTTTACATAGGCATCTCCCCGTTCAGCCTCTCCGCTCTGCAATCGCGGGCCGCCGGCAAACATCGAGTTTGCGGGACCCGCAGCATGCGGCGGGCGCATGCCTGATAGGCGGCAAATTTAAAGGGACGTACAGGTACGCCCATTTGCTTGCCTGTGCCATTCTGCCAACGTACATCTGTCGGCAAGCGGTTAATATTGCGCACGCTCGTGGAATTGCGCCAAAATACAATACTTAAAAATTTACATAGGCGACGCTTTAACAGAGTAACAGAGGAGGTCTGGTGATATAATTATTGCTCTCGCTAGAACGTTTTCAGCGATACCGCGCATGTGTGCTGAGGACATCATTTCCCTATACGGGCACGACCTGCGTATGCCTTCACTTCAGCGCACAGGCACGAGGGGACAGGGGCGCTTTAATTTTTTTTTTTATTACACTGTCCCTTTAATTTTTTTTGATCACTTTCATTTACCATGAAACGTAAACATCCCTTATGATAGAAATAATGCATGACAGGTTCTCTTAATGACATTTGGGGTCTATAAGACCCCAAATCTCTCCTCTACCCTGAAAAGCATACCTGTAAAAACAATCCAATGACTACTCGGCCACTGGGATGGCTTTTACATTTAAAAAAAAAAGGGAAACGCGGTCTGAAAAAAAAAAAAAAAAAAAAAAAAAGGATACCGGGATGATGACTGTAGTTGCATGCATCATCCCAGTATCACTACTTTAATCTAAGGACATCTTAGGGTTGGGAAGTGGTTAAAGAGTAGCTCCACTTTTTGAGGGAAAAAAAAAAAAAAATACTCCCCTCCGGGCGATCGATGTACATTGCAAGATTAAACTTTGTCGCATATTCCTATCTTTTGTTATTCTGAAGAAATAGCCGTTTTTTTCCACGTGTACAAAGTAATCCGTATGGGAGCGGTTTTATAATTAGCAATCAGCTGCTGCAGAGCTCTAATGAGGAAAGCTGCAGGGTCTGCACCCCTCTAGATGCCATTTCCCTTTGGGAGTATCTCACCAAAAATGACATTTTTGTTGCAGGGGGTACCCAAAATCTGATTTGTATCTTAGTGTCGACTTCTGAGAAAATCATGGAGCCAATCGCACAATTGGGAAAAGACATTTTGGACCTCATTCACTGGGACAGTCAGGGTCCTATTTATAGGTCAACAGCTGGAGAATCACATTTTTTTTCCTCCTCTATGGGGTACTGCTGAGCGAATCTCTTTGGAGGTGCAAACACATTCTTCAGGTAAGCCCAAATCAGCATTTGTTTTCCTGCAAGGGAGGGTGTAATGGAAAAGATTTGCTTTTTTGGCAGCCGACAGGACCCAAAACCAGTGATCCTTGAAGAAGAGGGTTCCAGAAGTTGTGATTTTAAGTTCGCATGGGCCACATGAGCTGGGAAGCCCATCGCAGTGTTGTGTGTGTGTGAAACAGCCCTGGACCCTGAGATATCTCCTGGGAGGACTCCACCATAAAGGATTCTTGATCCTCCCCAGAGATGCCTCCTGGGAGGACTCCACCACAAAGTATTCCTGATCCCCCCCTAGAGATGCCTCTTGGGAGGACTCCACCACAAAGGATTCCTGATCCCCCCCCCCCCCCCCCCCTAGAGATGCCTCCACCACAAAAGGATTCCTGTTCCCACCTAGAGATGCCTCCTGTGAGGACTCCACCACAAAGGATTCTCGATCCCCCCTAGAGATGCCTCCTGCGAGGACTCCACCACAAAGGATTCCTAATCCCCCACCTAGAGATGCTTCCTGGGAGGACTCCACCACAAAGCATTCCTGATCCCACCTAGAGATGCCTTCTTCGAGGACTCCACCACAAAGTATTCCCGATCCCACCTAGAGATGCCTCTTGCGAAGACTCCACCACAAAGGATTCCTGATCCCCCCCCTAGAGATGCCTCCTGAGAGGACTCCACCACAAAGTGTTCCTGATCCCACCAAGAGATGCCTCCTGGGAGGACTCCGCCACAAAGGATTCCTGATCCTCCCTAGAGACGCCTCCTGGGAAGACTCCAACCTAAAGGATTCCTGATCCTCCCTAAAGATGCACCCTGAGAGGAGTCAACCACAAAGGATTCCTGATCCTTCCTAGAGATGCCCCCTGTGAGGACTCCACCACAAAGGATTCCTGATCCCCCCCTAGAGATGCCTCCTGAGAGGACTCCACCACAAAGTGTTCCTGATCCCACCAAGAGATGCCTCCTGGGAGGACTCCGCCACAAAGGATTCCTGATCCTCCCTAGAGACGCCTCCTGGGAAGACTCCAACCTAAAGGATTCCTGATCCTCCCTAAAGATGCACCCTGAGAGGAGTCAACCACAAAGGATTCCTGATCCTTCCTAGAGATGCCCCCTGTGAGGACTCCACCACAAAGGATTCCTGATCCTCCCTAAAGATGCCTCTGGGGAGAACTCCAGTACAAAGGATTCCTGATGTTTCCTCCTATTGAGGATGTTGCTCGGACACCTCATACTTCCGTAAAAGGGGAGGAGGGGATTGAAAGCACCCATTTTTGCGTCACAAGAACCCCTGGAAACTGATCCCGCAAACCAGACATGGCTGGAGAAAATTACTCCATTGACACAAAGGAAGTGGAGAATTGTGCTCCTGAGACCGTGGCAATACCAGATCAGGGCAGGGATTCAGATCTAATCTGACCCTTCAGAGCAAATTGCAGGGCAGACTTTGTAGAAGGACCTCCCTGCATGATAAAGAGATTTGGGAGCTCACCCTATCATCCTTTCCCGCACCTTTATGCCTGTACAAAGCCATGGCTTGCTTAATCTGTAGGCCTGTTATACCCCAATGGGAATGGCCACCCAGCTGAGAGGGGTGTAGGCAATAGTCATAACATTTCAGTGTTAGTCACCCCTTGTAATCAGGGGGCCCCAATACTTGCACCTTGTGCTGAATCAGCTGGCCATTCTGAGCTGCAGGAGCCTGAATCACATACTTCTGTGAATAAGGAGCTGGTAAATTGGTGCCTGCGATGACATAATCACGCATGCAGCACCGGAGTGACCAATTTTTGAATTCTGCTACTGTGCATTGTAGTGCTCTGCTTGAGGAAACCACAGTCTAGAAGTCAATACACAACGGGGGAACTGTAGGGGAATGCTGCCAACTGCCCCACTAGTACAGAGGAACTCACCAGTCCTGGCTGCAGGGCCCACGGGTCCAATCTTCACTCAGTGGGTGCGCCCCACAGACCCTTGTCTTTCCCCTCCAGGTGTTTACTGCCTTAGACCTGTAGAGCATCATGCCAGCAAGGTCACCTGGTACATTGTACCCTAAAGATCGCTGCCTGCAGAACCCGCAAAATGGCAGGCAGCCCCCGCAATTGCTCATGGTGTTTGGGTATAGTCCTTCTTGACCTACTGACCATAACAACTGATTTGGATGAACAAACCTACTGCCCCATCAGGGGTCTTAAGACTAGGCCCAAAGCCTGGAACTAAACCCCACGGAAGGAGATTCTTCAGACATCTGTAGGCACATCCCATCACCTTCGGACACTAGCTAAAAAAAACTGGGGCTTAGCTAAGCTAGGAGGGGTTATGCCTGGAAATCCTGCGTCTGTTCCCCTGAAGGTGGCAGCATAACCTATATAGTCATGAATATGAAGTGCTTGGTGTCCTGTGGTTAAGGATTAAGATAATAGTGTGTGACTGTGCTGGGGCATTCAAGTGTAAGCTCCTCCGCACAGAGACCAACGTGACTGACTCCATGATCTCTGTGCAGTATATGTCAGAGCTAAATAAATGTATAATAATAAGTGTGTGACTGTGGGGGGGGGGGGGGGGGGGGGGGCTGAACGACACAGAGTGCAAGCTCCTCTGCAACAGAGACTGACGTAACTGGCTCAGTGTTCTCTGTACAGCATTGCGGCATATGTCAGAGCTATATAATTTTATATATTTTAGTGTGTGACTGTGGGGGGACATTAGAGTGCAAGTTCCTCTGACGAAGAGACTGGTGTGACTGGTTCAGTGTTCTCTGTACAGCATTGCAGTATATGCCAGAGCTATATAAATGTATAATATAATAGTGTGACTGTGGGGGGACATTCGAGTGTAAGCTCCTCTGCTACAGAGGCTGATGTGGCCGACTCAGTGTTCTCTGTACAGCACTGCAGTATATGTCAGAGCTATACAAAACGCATAATAATAATAAAATAGTAATAATAGTGTGTGACTGTGGGGGGCATTAGAGTGTAAGCTCATCTAGTGATGAGACTAATGTGACTGGCTCAGTGTTCTCTGTACTGCATTGCGACATATGTCAGAGCTATATAATATAGAGTGTGACTGTGGTATGTTTTGTAGGGTATCTGATCTCCGTCAGGTACTAAGAACCAGTCCTGCTCTCAACACACATTTGATTTTTTTTCTTTCTGGTCTCCATTACTACTTAGCGGGATTTTCCTCCACCTCGAAGTCTGGACTTACCTGTTGGTAATACTTCAAGAGAACTTTTTAAAGCAGATGAATCAGTAGGAAGCCAGACATTTCTTAAAACATCTTTATTTCATCAATAGAAAGTTGCTGGAAAAGGGGACAGTTATGCCAATGTATGATTGGAGGATGAGAAATGTCACACCCCATGATGCGATGCGGCACCACAAAATGGTGTTATCAAAAGGCTGAATCGGTGTATAACCAGAGGAAAGCTGCAATGTTATATCACAGGAAGATGTGGAAGGATCGCTGGTTAGGCATCTCTGCCCTCCACAACATCGCTGATGTGTCTTGCCGAGGCGTCACCGATTTCCACCAGTAAGAGACCTCTTGTGCCTCACTAGAAACCACCGGTACACCTGCAGACCTAACCACAGAACACCAGACACCAACAAAAAGCACATCGGTGGCTGCAAGGCTTTAAAATTGGACCAGTCAAAACAATCTGGTAGCTGACGAAACTGCTGACTACCAAACGGGTTTCTAGTGCCAAAGCACAGCACCCCCTTTCCAGTCTAAAACACAGTGCTGGCCCTGACACCGAGACCCCCACCTACAGTTCCAACCCTCCTACAGCCCCAAATATAGTGCCGCACCTGACAAAACCGACTACAAGAGATGACTCAAGTGTTGCAGACGCAGACACTCCTCTTGCACCCCAAACATGGACACCCCGATACCTTCTGTAGCCCCCCCAGACCAGACATCGACACCCTTCTGCAGCCCCCAGGACCAGACGCCGACACCCTTCTACAGCCCCCAGACCAGACGCCGACACCCTCCTGCATCCAGAAATTCAAATGAGGCAATAGGTTTACCACCGCTCAGGACGATCTAAACCAAGGTATACGTGTCCTCCACCTCCAGGAAAAAACGAGCCCCAGGTGCTGGCAATTGCTAATGCAGGCTATAGATGAGCAAAGAGATCTGGACAGCCGCTCGAGCTATGAGTAAGCACTTAACGTAAGTGTGAAACGCGTCAGCTGTTCTGTACCACCCCACAGTGGTGCCTTTTGTACCCCATGATCCTGTTTTACGAATAAAGACAAACATTATTTATTCCGGTGTGTAGCTGTCCAGATCTCTTCGCTCATCTATAACCTCCTGTATCCCCCAGACCAGACGCCATCACCCTTCTGCAGCCCCCACAACAGACGCTATTCACCCCCAAATACAGTGCCGCACCTGATATTACCGACTTCTACAGATTATTTTAGTGCCATAGCACAGCACTCCTCTACAGCCCCCCAACACAGTGCTGTCCCCGATACCAACACCCCTCTACAGCCCCAAACATTGGACCGACACCAACAGACCATAGAGCTGGCCCTGAAACTACTACTAGAAGGGATTCCAGTGCCAGAGCACAATGCCCCTCTACACCCTCAAACAGTGCCAGACCTGATACGGACACCCATAAACAAGGAGCTGGGACGAATACTACGGACTACTAGAAGTTATTCAAGCCCTTAGCACAGCATTCTCTTTAAAGCTGATGTTATGAAGGTTCCAGCCACACAAAAGCCCACGGCATGACGGTTCTGGTGTTTCTGTCCAGCACGGATTACACTCTCCGCTCCAGCTTCAAGATTCTCCAGGAGACGTTAAGCAGAGTAATAAATAAGGGTGGAGCACAGGACGAGCCTGGGGGGGGGGGTTGTACGGACGGCCCTGCTTCTGCGTTCAATAGTCCATTTCACACTCTTCGCTGTCACACCATTCAGACGGAGCGTCTGTGCCGAAGAAGCGGTCCCCGAAATTACCTGCGGAGGAAACATTGCACGTTATAGGGTCTGTGACCCACAAGACTGGCCATAACCAACTCCACCCACTGTACAGTGATGTAAACAGGAGGGAGGAGCCAAGTCTGTGACTACCCCTCCCCCCAGATGAGTGGTCACTCACCGATGCCTGGGATGATGTGGAACTCCGGGTTGACGCGTTTATCCACAGCAGTGGTGATAATGCGCACTCGCGGGAAGGCGTACGCCACCGAGTGTACTCCCATCTCCGCCATCAGTAGTGAGATTAAGAAGATCTTATCCTCCTGCACGTCGTGATCCTGTGGACAAAACACACGTATGACATATAATAAAAAAAAAGACACTGGGATCTATACACCTGGACCAATCTAGGGAACATTGGTACCAACCACAGCGGATATCTCATTTCCTGGGATAAAAATATCCCCATATTCCGCTTTAAATTGGCCAAATCCCCACAGAGACTGCCCAAATATCTACCCCTTTAAATCAGACCATCTTTAAACACATCCTTATGCAGATTAGTTACAGACAGATGTTAATTGTAGAGAACTATTTACAATAATCTCTTCATTTGATTGCTCAGGATATATAGATATATAGAGATGATAGAGATAGAGATGATAGAGATAGAGATGATAGAGATAGAGATGATAGAGATAGAGATGATAGAGATAGAGATGATAGAGATAGAGATGATAGAGATAGAGATGATAGAGATAGAGATGATAGAGATAGAGATGATAGAGATAGAGATGATAGAGATAGAGATAGAGATGATAGAGATAGAGATATATATCCTTCATACCCCCAACAGCAACTAAGTAGCATACAATGTTCTACACACACACACACACACACACAGGTAGATCTGACTTCTATGAAGTATTTATCTGTCACCTACTAAAGTGGTGATAGAAGACGGGGCGATATTTATTCCAGTACACTGGGAGGTCAGATATTTTAGAGCAGCAGAGAACTAGGACAGCAAGTAATGGAGGGTTTGGACTGTTCCTGTCAAAAAAAAAAAAAAAAAAAAAAAAAAAAAAAAAAAAAAAAGCTCCTCCACACACCCAATGCGTCCCCCTACCAGAAGAACTCGGATGGCCATCATCGCCGCGGCCCCCGTGGACACAGTGCTGTCCATCAGAATGACATAATCTTCACTGATCTCCTTGGGAAGTCGTAGGTAATGGAGCTGCAAAGAGAACACAGAGAGGTGATTAGAGGAAAGGAGGAGGAGAAATAAGGAAAAAGGAGGAGAGAGGAAAGGAGGGAGGAGAAATAAGGAAAAAGGAGGAGGAGAGAGGAAAGGAGGAGGAGAAATAAGGAAAAAGGAGGAGTGAGGAAAGGAGGAGGAGAAATAAGGAAAAGGAGGAGAGAGGAGAAGTAGGAAGAACTGGGGAGTGCAGAACAATATAAAAGAATGGATAGAGAAAGGAAGAGAGGAGACGAGAGGAAGGGAAGAGAGCGGCTAAGAAAAAGGAAGACAGAAGGAGAAGAGAGAAGGGAAGAGAACTGCTAAGAGAAAGGAAGACAAGAGGAGAAGAGTGGGGGGGGGGGGGGAGGAGAATAGAGAAGAAAAGAGAACAGCTAAGAGAAGAGAGGAAGGGAAGCGGAGAACAGGGGAAGAAAGAGCAGGGGAAGAGAGGATAATGAAGGGAAGAGGAGGACGGCTAAGAGAAAGGAAGAGAGGAAGGGAAGAGAGGAGGAAAAGGAGGAGAACAGCTAAGAGCAAGGGAAGAGAGAGCAAGGGAAGAGAGGAGAGCCAAAAGGAATAGAGAATAAGGAGGAGGGGAATAGGGAGGAGGAGAGTAAGGAGGAGGAGAGTAAGGAGGAGGGGAATAGGGAGGAGGGGAATAGGGAGGAGGGGAATAGGGAGGAGGGGAATAGGGAGGAGGGGAATAGGGAGGAGGGGAATAGGGAGGAGGGGAGTAAGGAGGAGGGGAATAGGGAGGAGGAGAGTAAGGAGGAGGGGGAATAGGGAGGAGGAGAGTAAGGAGGAGGGGAATAGGGAGGAGGAGAGTAGGGAAGAGGGGAATAGGGAGGAGGAGGAGAGTAGGGAAGAGGGGAATAGGGAGGAGGAGGAGGAGAGTAGGGAAGAGGGGAATAGGGAGGAGGAGGAGGAGAGTAGGGAAGAGGGGAATAGGGAGGAGGAGGAGGAGAGTAGGGAAGAGGGGAATAGGGAGGAGGAGGAGAGTAGGGAAGAGGGGAATAGGGAGGAGGAGGAGAGTAGGGAAGAGGGGAATAGGGAGGAGGAGGAGAGTAGGGAAGAGGGGAATAGGGAGGAGGAGAGTAGGGAAGAGGGGAATAGAGAGGAGGAGAGTAGGGAAGAGGGGAATAGAGAGGAGGAGAGTAGGGAAGAGGGGAATAGAGAGGAGGAGAGTAGGGAAGAGGGGAATAGAGAGGAGGAGAGAGAGGAGAAGAGGAATAGGGGGAAGAGGGGAATAGGGAGGAGGAGAGAGGAGAAGAGGGAATAGGGAGGAGAGGAGAGGAGAAGAGGGAATAGGGAGGAGGAGAGAGAGGAGAAGAGGGAATAGGGAGGAGGAGAGAGAGGAGAAGAGGGAACAGGGAGGAGGAGAGAGAGGAGAAGAGGGAACAGGGAGGAGGAGGAGGAGGAGGAGGAGGAGAGAGAGGAGAAGAGGGAATAGGGAGGAGGAGAGAGAGGAGAAGAGGGAATAGGGAGGAGGAGAGAGAGGAGAAGAGGGAATAGGGAGGAGGAGAGAGAGGAGAAGAGGGAATAGGGAGGAGGAGAGAGAGGTGAATAGCTAAGAGAGAGAGGAAGAGGGAGGAGGAGAATGGCTAAGAGAAAGGAAGACAGGAAACAAGAGAAAGGAGAGGAGAAAAAAAAAAGAAAAAAGGACAAGAGAGAGGGGAAAGAGGGAAGAGAAGAAGACAATCACAATATAGGTAACGGTCAGGTCATGTCTGCCTCTTTGGAAAGGGGAAGGTTACCCTGCAGATTACACATATGAAGCACACTTGAATCTTTGATTTGTGGCACAGACATCACTCAGAAGTGCAGAGTCTTCCAAAATGGCCAATTGCCTTTTTCACCGGCACACTTTTATATAACTCTGCAGATTTCCAACACACTGGACTGTACAGCCATTACATCTTACAATCTGCCCATATACAGAGGTACTGACCCCCCCCCCCCCAACTCTTATGGCTGGATCTTATGAGACCCTCATACAGGCTAAGATGTCTGTACAATACACCCAGTACAATGAAGTGGTTTATGGTACAGCATTGCCTTGTTTAAAGCTTTTCTTCCCGATACCTGCAGAATATGGAATAATGTAGATGTGACAGGTTCTCTTTACAGAACAAAATATTACAGTGCACACATGCAAAAATGACATTTAACTCCTGCAAGGCTATTTAAAACACCTGAACATTTTAAAAAAATATAGAGGAGTGTATCTCTCCCAGGGTTCAGAGAAGCAGGATCTCCCATTCTATGGATAGCGTAGGGCCCACTAATAATGAGGTACTTTGACGCAGTAAGTGGGCTTAAGCACCATATAGTGTGACCAAATCCCCATATTTTTTTAAAAGGTTCAGGTGTTTTAAATAGCCTTGCAGGAGTTAAATGTCATTTTTTGCATGTGTGCGCTGTAATATTTTGTTCTGTTTTATGGTCTTATGGCTGCACCATCTTTAATACATCTTTTAGGGTGTGCCCCCCAAATCTTTGTCTATTGTATAGGTTCTCTTCACACACGGCTCCCTACTATATTCAGACATGTGAACCGGTGTGTGTGTGAACAGACGGTTTGCTGGCATACACCCACCTCGGGCTCTCCTGTGTTGTGATTGGTCTGGATGAGGATTTTGCCCAGGCGAATGTCTTTACACACTGCGGTTAGAGCCTGTTCCATGGTCTCCCCGGCCCGGAGGATGGACACCCCTGTGATCTGCAGGAGGACATAAAGAACAGTCAGAGCTCAAGACGACCTATTGCCCAAAGGTGACCGGCTTCCAGGCCCTATGAGCTCCATACACTTACAGAGTTAACATGTGGTCACTCCCTTTAGCATATACATACATTAAAGCCATTTGGATTTGAGCACAGACCTCTTATAAAAATGGTGCAAACAAGGGCGGCAAACACTGAATATGGGGATAATATGGAGCACAGCAGTCACGACCCCAGTAGAGGTCTGCGAGTTTCTGGCTTATGATTGGACAAGCACCTTTCGGTTACACTCACCCTCTGGCGATGGAACCTCTTCCCGTGATACATGGTGCCCTGCGGGGTCTCCACCGTCACCAGCTGAGAAAAGAGACATTAAGCGTTATGTAACAGGATAGGAGGGGGATAAACCCACCACGACACTTACATCGAGGAGAGCGCACCTACAATGAGAAGAAAGGGGTACAGGGGTGCAGAGCCAGAGAACCCTGCCAGGGGGAGCTACACGCTGTAGAATTTGGGTTGGGGGTGCAAGTACCGCAAGCAAACTTACTGGAAAAAGAGGGGGTACACACTGACAACAAGTAAACTGGGGGGGGGGGGGGGGGGGGGCCCAAGAAGGCTGAGCACACACTCTCAGAGCACACTTACTGTGGGGTACACATTACTGAATGAGGGTGGGTGTGCACTCACATGTAGAATAGGAGGATGTACACACGGTGGAAACGTAGTGTGTGTGTATACTCAGAGCACACTTACATTAAGAGGTAGGAAGGAGAGAGCGTGTTCAATGAGTAGACGCATCAGGCGTTTGGAGTAGAAGATGAACTCATCTCGGTTGGTGTCTTTGTTCCTGGAGAAGGGGGAGAACACTTAAGTACAAGGTGATTTGGGGGGGGTGTCACCGCCAGCACAGATGAATGGGGTCTCACCTGATGATGGTGTGCATTCCACGCACTTGGGGCGTATTCTGGAGCACACTCAGGGTTTCGGGAAGAGGTTGTCCCTGGTGGGCCGAGGCCAGAGCTGCCCTGATAAGTGAATAATGGAGGAGATTAGGCCTGATAACATACACTGCAATCCACAGCAACCTCCACCCACAGTCACCCTGCAAGCGGAGGGGCTGAGAATACCCACTGTCTGTTACGCAGCAGTGGAAGGGGGCCCCCTGCACCCACACGTGCACAGAATGTCTAACAGAGTGTCTAGCGCAGGGGTCTCCAAATTACGGCCCTCGAGTTGTTCAGGAACTACAATTCCCATCATGCCTAGTCATGTCTGTGAATGTCAGAGTTTTACAATGTCTCATGGGAAGTCAAGTTCCGCAACAGCTGGAGGGCCGTAGTTTGGAGATCCCTGGTCTAGCGTGAGCAAGACAACAAGGCATGCTGGGAAATCCAACTATGGACAGCTTTATCACACACTGCCCAACTCCACTGTACACATTTCAGGCCCAGCATCATAGACATGTACTCAGCAATCTGATTCACCCTTTTCATTCTCATACTGCACTGCAAAATAAAAATGGATTTGGAGATGGAACCATTGAGAATGCATTATTCTGCAGATGACTGTAAGGGGCAACATTTCATGAGGGGGAGGGGCCTGACTAATGTTAGAAGAGATGACTACCTGCTGACTAAATAGCAGTTGAGTGCGGCGGTACATAAAATGCACCACAGACAGGTAAGCTGAAATGTATTACATATTTTTGGTCTTGGGTTTGGATGCACTTTAATTCAGGAGGTCCTACGTGGCATCTGCCCAGGATTGGAGCTTAAAAGCCTCCAGTTTTCATCAAGAGATCAGATTCTAGCTCAATACTTGGCTTGTTTGGGATCTTCACGTGTCAATTTATCACTTTATAATATTTCTTTTGTAGCTCCTCTTCTAAATGACCTTCACTATGAGCAGTGGTTGTTTTCCTTATCAACTGGTGGAGAATGCGGGCAATAGATGGCACACACTATATATACACTCTATATTAAACCAGACATGGTATTATAAGCATTAAATGTATGCAACACACTATCCTCTGTGAATTAGAACACAGCACACTGTATAATAGAGCACACACAGGATCACATACATTTTTTATATATGGCACATGGTACACTCTGCATAGCCAAACACACAGTATCATATGCATTTCATAAATATGGCACACGGTATACTCTGTATATTAGAACCACGCACACACTCTACTCTGTATATTAGAGAACACACAGTGTCGTATGACAACGGGTGTCGTGCTTTTGTGAAAACACACATACTTTTAGCTCTGCAGTGACACCCACACACACGTGCAGGACAAGACATGCAGTCGCCCTCACATGTCCCAACGCTGCATCCTCTGGAGTACGACAGGAGGGGAATACGGATGTACAGGAGTTCGAAGGTTAAACCCAAGAGGAGAAGAAAGCGTGATAATCATGAATAAAGAAGGACAGACTACACAGGGGTAGGACACACCAATTACTCAGTGGATTGGGGGGGGGGGGGGGGGGGGAGAGAGTTTACTCATAAGAAATGGGCACATGGAGTGAACATGGAGGGGGAAGACACATGGAGTACACACTGAGGAAAGGGGGGGGGGGGGGGGGTGGCAGCACACGAAGTACAGGGTACATGGTGAGGTAGGGGACACACGAAGGGGAAAGGACATGCAGAGTTAAAGGAGGCGGCAAAGGTGATGAGCAAGCCATAGGTAGGTGATGGTCAGGTGGCCATTTTGACCTATGTTGGTGGAGGGGGGCATGGAATGATCAGTGTGAGTGGTGGTGGGCTGGGGTCAGTGCAAGCCATGGGCATGGGAGTGAAACAGTGAAGGGAGGTCAGTGAGAGCCCAGGGGGTGGTGGGCAGACAGTATAAGCCATAAGGTGGGGTCAGTGCAAGGCATGGGAATGATCAGTGCGAGCCATGGAGAGAGGTCAGTGAGAGCCCAGGGGTTGGTGGTATGATAGTATGAGCCATAAGGAGGTAAGCTCTGCGCAAATTGTCTGTGCTATATAAATCCTGTATAATAATAGTAATAATAGGGTCAGTGTAAGCCTTAGGCATGGGAGTGATCAGTGACAGCCCAGGGGGTGGTGGGCAGACAGTATGAGCCATAAGGGGGTCAGTGCAAGCCGTGGACCGAGGGTCAGCGAGAGCTCAGGGGTTGGTGGTATGATAGTATGAGCCATGGGGGCACGGAGAGGTCAGTGTAAGTGGTGGTGGGCTGGGGTAAATGCAAGCTGCGGAAGCAGTCAGTATGAGCCATAAGGGGGACAGTGCACGCCTTGGGCATGGCAGTGATCAGTGGGAGCCGTGGAGGGAGGTCAGTGAGAGCCCAGGGGGTGGTGTGCAGACAGTATGAGACATGGGGGCACAGAGCGGTCATTGAGTGGTGGTGGGTTGGGGTAAATACAAGCTGCGGTAACGGTCAGTCTGAACCATAAAAGGGGTCAGTGCAAGCCATGGAAGGTGGTCAGTGAAAGCCCCAGGGGGTGGTGGGAAGACTGTCTAAGCTGTGGGTGCAAGGAGAGGTAGGGGGCAGTTAGTGCAATGTGTGTGGGATATGGGGGTAATGGTCAGTGCAGGCTGTTGATAGGAGAACATTAATGTCCTTGGGCACGACACATACATATTGTAATCTGCTCACACAGCTCACCAAAAACAGAAATATACCAAGACCCCCCACCCCCACCCCGCCCAGCCGTCCCCATCATCCTACCTCACCGTGATCTCCCGCTGACACAGCAAGGCCAACCCAGGGGTTAAAGGTCACAGCACGCAGGGTCACAAATGTTAGGAAGAGAGAAAAGGAGAGATACTGTGAGACAGGTGATCAGTTATAGATCAGATCAGATCAGGGGACATGCTGGAGGAAGGGGGGTGGGGGGGGATCCAGCATGCACAATACATCTATACTATAGAACAGTGATGGCAAACCTTGGCACCCCAGATGTTTCGGAACTACATTTACCATGATGGTCAACTATACTGCAGAGGCATGAGCATCATGGGAAATGTAGTTCTGGGGTGCCAAGGTTTGCCATCACTGTTCTATAGAATCTCAGAGGGCCTGTACATAACACAGGGGCTACCTAGGGACTGGCAGACCTGACCTTCTCACTAGAACTGGGCTCCAACCTACATCTAGGCACTGTGCAGGTCAAATACCGACCCGCAATAAATCAGCCAGATGACATCTTTTGGTTCAGGGAAGAATTCAGATAAGGAGTACCTACTAAAGCAGAGGCTGATCCACACTACTATTAAAGAGAACCTGTGCGATTAAAAATATGGCATCTACTATTTGTCTTGGAACTTAAAAGAAACCAGATCTGGGGCAATCAGTCTGATCCTGGCGTCACAAGCGGGGGTCCCCGACATGAAACGGGCATTCATCCAGAGAGGTCCAATTCTCTACTCTCGCTCCGGAATGCTTGCCTGGTGACTCCTATAGTGGAGGAGGGATCGGGTGGACAGTCCTGGGGAACTTTATAAAGTAATGACAGAATACCCCTTTTAGCACTGGCGCCCTTTAAGGACTTGTCAATTTCTGGTGAAACTCCATGGTCATAATTAGGAATAATTCATCACAAGGAGAAGCAGGGCTCTGGACATCAAATTTGGCTTACAGTGTTGGGTTTGGCCTTCAGAAGTTGTGATGGACGGTCATTAAGAAGGTAGAGGACACCCATGGCTTTCATTTCAGTGGGATTCCCTCCTGTGTCTGGGAGACCTTTGTGTAGCAGCATGGAGGGGTCTCCACTACCCACAATCCATCAGGCCAGGCAAAAAGAACTCTTACAGCATCAGAGTCTGTATGGCAGTGCTAAGAGGTGTGTCACCAGCAGGGGACAGACATACACTATATTGCCAAAAGTATTGGGACACCCGCCTTTACACACACATGAACTTTAACGGCATCCCACTCTTAGTCCGTAGGGTTCAATATTGAGTTGGCCCACCCTTTGCAGCTATAACAGCTTCAACTCTTCTGGGAAGGCCGTCCACAAGGTTTAGGAGTGTGTCTATGGGAATGGACATTTTGCACAATTTCATGCTCCCAAGTTTGTGGGAACAGTTTGGAGATGGCCCCTTCTTGTTCCAATATGACTGCACACCAGTGCACAAAGCAAGGTCCATAAAGACACGGATGAGCGAGTTTGGGGTGGAGGAACTTGACTGTACTGACTTCAACCAGACAGAACACCTTTGGGATGAATTAGACACATCGAGCCAGGCCTTCTGATCCAACACCAGTGCCTTACCTCACAAATGTGCTTCTGGAAGAATGGTCAAACTTTCCCATAGACACACTCCTAAACCTTGTGGACGGCCTTCCCAGAAGAGTTGAAGTTGTTATAGCTGTAAAGGGTGGGCCAACTCAATATTGAACCCTATGGACTAAAACTGGGATGCCATTAATGTTCATTTGCGTGTAAAGGCAGGTGTCCCAATACTTTTTGGCAATATAGTGTATATACCCATGCAGGGGGAGCAGTCACCTCAAAGTTAACTATATGAGAAGTCACAAGACATATTTAATTGGAAATCTCAAGCCCTAAGTTTTCCTAGGTGTCCCCAACCCAGACCCATAAGTGGATAAATACTCGGTCATCACTTTTCAACCTGATCCCCAATCTGATCCCTTTACCATCAGCTCACCCCCTTCCCTACGCCATCTCTAACCTGAGCCCTTTACTATTAGCTCGTCCGCTAACACTTCACCCTTCTCTACCCAATTCCCAGACCTCAGCCCTCTACTAATACTTCATTATCGGGACAACCGTCAGTCTGCTTCTGAAGATGCCAGCTGCCTGGCTTTATTACTTTTGAGTCACTGAGCCAGTACTAACATCTCTATACCTACAGGGCAAAATACTCAGAAATACAGATCAACATGACAGCCAGGGAACCAGCATTTCCATAAGGAAGCACCGATCTCTAACTTAACCCCCTACCATCAGATCTCCCCTCCAACAATTCAACCCTTCCCTACCCGATCTCTAACCTAGCCCTATACCATCAGATCTCCCCTCCAACACTTCAACCCATCCCTACTCGATCTCTAACCTAACCCCCTACCATCAGATCACCCCTCCAATACTTCAACCCATCCCTACCCGATCTCTAACCTAACCCTATACCATCAGATCACCCCTCCAACACTTCAACCCTTCCCTACTTGATCTCCAACCTAAACCGCTACCATCAGATCACCCCTCCAACACTTCAACCCTTCCCTACTTGAGCTCCAACCTAAACCGCTACCATCAGATCACCCCTCCAACACTTCAACCCATCCCTACTCGATCTCTAACCTAACCCCCTACCATCAGATCACCCCTCCAATACTTCAACCCTTCTCTACTCCATCTCTAACCTAACCCCCTACCATCAGATCTCCCCTCCAACACTTCCCTACTCGATCTCTAACCTAACCCCGCCCCCACCTTCAGATTACCCCTGCAACACTTCAACCCTTCTCTACTCGATCTCTAACCTAACCCCCTACCATCAGATCACCCCTCCAACACTTCAACCCTTCTCTACTCGATCTCTAACCTAACCCCCTACCATCAGATCACCCCTCCAACACTTCAACCGTTCTCTACTCGATCTCTAACCTAACCCCTACCATCAGATCACCCCTCCAACACTTCAACCCTTCCCTCCTACCCGATCTCTAACCTAAACCCCTACCATCAGATCACCCCTCCAACACTTCAACCCTTCCCTACTTGATCTCCAACCTAAACCGCTACCATCAGATCACCCCTCCAACACTTCAACCCTTCCCTACTTGATCTCCAACCTAAACCGCTACCATCAGATCACCCCTCCAACACTTCAACCCATCCCTACTCGATCTCTAACCTAATCCCCTACCATCAGATCACCCCTCCAACCCATCCCTACTCGATCTCTAACCAAACCCCCTACCATCAGATCACCCCTCCAACACTTCAACCCTTCTCTACTCCATCTCTAACCTAACCCCCTACCATCAGATCTCCCCTCCAACACTTCCCTACTCGATCTCTAACCTAACCCCGCCCCCACCTTCAGATTACCCCTGCAACACTTCAACCCTTCTCTACTCGATCTCTAACCTAACCCCTACCATCAGATCACCACTTCAACCCTTCTCTACTCGATCTCTAACCTAACCCCTACCATCAGATCACCACTTCAACCCTTCTCTACTCGATCTCTAACCTAACCCCCTACCATCAGATCACCCCTCCAACACTTCAACCCTTCCCTCCTACCCGATCTCTAACCTAAACCCCTACCATCAGATCACCACTTCAACCCATCCCTACTCGATCTCTAACCTAACCCCCTACCATCAGATCACCACTTCAACCCTTCTCTACTCGATCTCTAACCTAACCCCTACCATCATATCACCCCTCCAACACTTCAACCCTTCCCTATCCAATCTCTAATTTGAGCCCTACTATCAGCTCACACCTATAATACTTCCTTTCTATACCCTACCCCAACCCGAGCCCTTACCACCAAATCACCCTTCTAAAACTTCACTCTTCTCTACCTGATCCCTAAACCTAATCCCTTTACTATCAGTGTATCCCTTTAACACTTCATTATCTGGGCACCCACTGCCAGTCTGTTTCTGAAAATGCCAGCTGCCTGTCTTTATTACTTCACTGTCACTGAGTCACTACTACTTCTATATAGTAACTGGGGGAAAGACTCAGAAATCCAGATAATGAACATGACAGCGAGGGAACCAGCATTTCCATATGGAAGGGTAAACAATGACAGCCCACATACTTCTCCTGTGACCTGTACCCCTAAAACTGTAAAGTACATCTTCACCTAGATAGTAAAAAAAAAAAAAAGGCTGCCAGATCTAATCACCTCCTGATATTGCTTGGTGCTGGGCTTCAGTCCTTATCCTTGTTTGCTAGTCAGTGCAAGCAAGCAAAGCCAAGCCAAATCAGCATGGCAGCCAGGGAATGAGCATTTTTCAGCAATGGAACCAATCATGTGTCTTTTTCAATTGCCTCTCTTAACTCTCTAAGCCCTGCCTCACATGGAACCCTAACTCCAAATGAACCCCATACAAGTACACACTTTCCTTACTCCTGCAGAAAGGGGCACTGAAAAGACAGCAGCCCCCCACACTGCCACTGGAGGGAGGGCACTGCACTGACAGAGGGGTGATTATACTGGGAGAGCTATGATAACACAACATGCACATGCCGGAGAGCAAACAATGACAAGACATTCACCTTCTCTAGCTGACTGTGAACGTGCTGAACGATGAGGTCCAGAGCCACAAAGTTCTCCCCACCTGGAAGAAGAGAAGAGCCATAAACTATATACACTGTGCACATATGCCAAAGCACATACCGAAATATCACACACATAGACAGGAGCGCAGAGGACACATCAGGGCAGGATATTTCAGAGACCGAGACATCCCCCTCTAGTGGGCAGAAGTAGCAGTGCACTGGAATTGCATTCCCCAGATCGGAGATGCGGTGTGAGAACGCAGAACTGTTGGCAACACAAATGTACACAGACGCCCGGCATGGTCCCTCGGCCGCCCGGTAAACACTATGCAGAGTCCTGTAGTGGACAGCCCTCAACGCGAAACAAATGTCACAGGTTAGGTCTGCACAGAGATCATTTAATAGATAGCGTTGGGAATCAGGAGACAGATGTTAGTAGGCACGCTCATCTCTCCATATCGAATACGGAGAGATGATTACACAGGCATTTTGAGGAATCAGAGGTAAGTAGGCACACTCACCTCTTGGCACCACAATGTCTGCCAGCTGAACAGTGGGCTCGATGTACTGCTCAAACGCTGGCTTCACAAACTTATTATACTGCTTAATGACCCCCACGATGTCACGCCCCCGCTCCATGATGTCCCGCTTCAGCCGACGGACTAGCCGAATGTCAGAGTCCGTATCCACAAACACCTTCATGTCCAGCAGCTGAGGAGAGAAGAGGTGAACCGGGTAATCAAGGGGAACAGAGGAGAGGCTGACCAAGATTTCAGTAAGAGGAGACCGTCAGGGGGGATAATAGGTAGAGGAGAGGCAGAGGATGGCGTCAGGGGGGATAATAGGGAGAGGAGAAGCAGAGGAGGCTGTCAGGGGGGATAATAGGGAGAGGAGAGGCAGAGGAGGCTGTCAGGGGGGATAATAGGGAGAGGAGAGGCAGAGGAGGGCGTCAGGGGGGATAATAGGGAGAGGAGAGGAAGAGGATGGCGTCAGGGGGGATAATAGGGAGAGGAGGAGAGGCAGAGGAGGCCGTCAGGGGGGGATAATAGGGAGAGGAGAGGCAGAGGATGGCGTCGGGGGAGGGGTGGGGATAATAGGGAGAGGAGAGGCAGAGGAGGCTGTCAGGGGGGATAATAGGGAGAGGAGAGGAAGAGGATGGCGTCAGGGGGGATAATAGGGAGAGGAGAGGCAGAGGATGGCGTTAGGGGGGATAATAGGGAGAGGAGAAGCAGAGGATGGCGTCAGGGGGGATAATAGGGAGAGGAGAGAGAGCATGCTCTTAGGGGGAGGACAGAATTAGAGCATTATATCAGGGGGAGGAAAGGTTCACACGCTGTCATCATGGGACGTAGATCAAGCTGTCAGGGGAGGGGAGATTAAAAAAGGTATGTCAGGTAAGGAGAGGCGAAGAATGCAATCATGGGGAGGAGGCTTGGACCATGGTGCCAGAGAGAGGCGGAGCAAGCAGTCATGGGGAGGAGAATTATGTCGGGAAGAGATATTGAACAAGCATTGAGAGAGAAGTGTAGCAGAGTCTCACCTTCAAGAGCTCCTTATTGGCAAATGACAGGATGCCTTCGAATATGACAACGTTGGCCCCATACACGGTTTTCTGGAAGAGACGAGTGAGAACAGAGATCTACCTCCGCACACACAACACATCTGAGCAATCCCAGGAATACAACCCTCCGGGCTCACCCAATCCTTCCTGCGGCTGTGAGTGGTGAAATCATAGACCGGCACCTTCACACTCTTCCCCTTCTTCAGCTTCCTCAGCACATTCACCAAAAGATCAAAGTCAAACGCATCGGGGTGATCGAAATTATACTCGTTTCTGGCAGCCAATTCCTGCTCCTCCTTACTAAGGATCTGCGGAAGGTGGAAAGAGAAAAGTAAGGTAAGACGGGGGACCCGGGATACAGAGATCTTAGGTCTACGCTTCCCTCTCCCAGGACAGGTCCCCAGGACCGATCTCCGTTTTAAGCGCCCTGGGACAAATCTCAGCTCTACAGTCCTCCCAGCAAGGGTCCTGGGACCCCTCTCTGCTCTACACCCCCGCAGCCAGATCTCTGCTTTACATTCCTCCCTAACCAGGTTCCTGGGAGAGATCTTAGCTCTACACTCAGCCTGACCAGGACCTCAGGAAGATCTCAGCTCTACGCCTTCCCCCCAGTCAGGTCCCTGGGACAGATCTCAGCTCCACCCTATCTCCCCCAGTCGGGTCCCCAGGACATACCTTAGCTCTACGATGCCCCCAGCTGGATCCCTGGGACAGATCTCAGCTGTACGCCTTCCCCCCAGTCGGGTCCCCGGAACAGATGTCAGCTCTACCTCTTCCCCCCCGTCGGGTCCCCGGGACAGATGTCAGTGCTACCCCCCCACCAGGTCCCCAAGACAGATGTCGGCTCTACACATTTCCCCCCCCCAGGCCAGGTCCCCAGGACCGATCTCAGTTTTAAGCGCCCTGGGACAAATCTCAGCTCTACAGTCCTCCCAGCAAGGGTCCTGGGACCCCTCTCTGCTCTACACCCCCGCAGCCAGATCTCTGCTTTACATTCCTCCCTAACCAGGTTCCTGGGAGAGATCTTAGCTCTACACTCAGCCTGACCAGGACCTCAGGAAGATCTCAGCTGTACGCCTTCCCCCCCGTCGGGTCCCCGGGACAGATGTCAGCTCTACCTCTTCCCCCCGTCGGGTCCCCGGGACAGATGTCAGCGCTACCCCCCCCCCCCCCACCAGGTCCCCAAGACAGATGTCGGCTCTACACATTTCCCCCCCAGTTGGGTCCCCGGGACAGATGTCAGCTCTACCCCTCCCCCCCACAACCCCCCCCCCCCATCGGGTCCCCGAGACAGATCTCAGCTCTACCCCCCCCCCCATCGGGTCCCCGAGACAGATCTCAGCTCTACCCCCCCCCCAAAGATGGCATTGTGCATTCAGCTATGTAAAATCTGGGAATGATCCTATAAGCAGACCTTATAGAAGGAGTCCATGGACAGAAGGACCACCCAGGGCACATCCAGGGCTTCAATTATTTTATTGGCTACCGTAGTCTTCCCAGACGCACTGCCGCCGCACAGACCTGGAACAGGAAAAGGAATGATGAGTAAAGACATACAGGGAGAAAATACTCTGAGTGATGAGAGAATACTCTGAAGGACTGTCACATTATATACTAAGTAGTACATCAAATACAACATAGCAATATGTTTACCAAGCGGTTGTCATTCACAGTCCTCATAAACCTACAGCTTTGCAATGATCTCTGGTAATCCTGCCATGAAGGTCTTAGTTTAGGCACTTGCAGTTATAGGGGGACAACGCTCTGTTCCTGTCTCCCAATGGTGCTCCTGTGTTGTTACTAATATGATCAACAGTATTTTTATTTTCCAGCAAAGCAGTTAGGATTAGCCCGGTAAGCAAATGGAAAACAAGACCTGCTAAATATGAAAAATTGATATGCTTTCTTTCATATATCCCTTGCCATGTAAATTGCCTGCTGACCTTCCACTCACCGATAACAAAGGCCTCGTTGAAAGGTGTGCCAGACTCATTGTACCAGGGTGGGCGCCCGGCGGTGTAAATGGTCCTCTTGCTGGTGCGCAGTAATGGCGGTTCGGTCTTGCTCTGGCTGGTGGTACGTTTTCGAGGAGACAGAGATGGCGTGAGGGGGAGACGTGTGAGCAAAGTGTCCAGCGAGTCCTCCCCGCTGTCACTGCAATGATATGGAGGAGAGAAGGCAGTCAGTTTATGTTTAAAGATACCAAAATCTCCTCCCCCACTCAAAACATTTCTACACTACTAATATATACACCTCTTTCCCTGGCTCCAAAAACAGCCAATACAGAACCTCAAAACATCCCACCGCCCCCACATAGTCAATGCCAAGCCCCAAAACATCCCAACACCGAGCCCCAAAACTGAACCCCAGAACATCCAAACACCATCACACAGCCAATATTGAGGCTCAAAATCAACCCACAGTAAATATTGGAGCCCCAAAACATCATGTAAAGCTCACAATGCCAATACTGAACCTCAAAACATCCTGAACACCCAACACTGGCCTCAAAAATAACCTGAAAACCCCACACTGTCCATACTGAGCCTCAGAACATCCCCAGAGACTCACACGGCCAATGCTAAGCCCCATAACATCCCAAAAACCTCACACTGCCACGACTGAGCCCCAAAACATTCCGGATATCCCCCATATGGCCCAACAAACCTCAAAACATCCCAAACACAGCCAATACCGAACCCCAAAACATGTAAACACCACCACAGCCAATAATGAGACCCAAAACCCACCTACACTCCCACATAGTGAATACAGAGTCCCAAAACATCCCCACACAGTCAACACTGAGCCCCAAAACATCCAAACACAGCCGATACTGAGTTCCAAAACATCTCCCATCACCCCTATGTTGCCACTGCCAAACTTCGAATGCTACTGAGCACCAAAACTTCCCAACACCCCCACAGAGCCACTACTGGAGCCCCAAAACCCCACAATGTCAATACCAAGCCCCAAAACATCTTGAAAACCTCACATTGCCTAGATTGATTCCCAAAATATTCTGAAAACCCCATACATTTCATACTGAGCCTCAGAACATTTCCAGAGTCTCACATGGCCAATACTGAGCACCAAAACATCCAGAATACCCCCACACAGTTAATACAAATCCACAACACCCCCACATGGCCAATGACGAACCTCAAAACATCCCAACACAGCTAACAACAAGCCCCAAAACATCCACACACAGCCAATACTGAACCCCAAAACATCCAAATACCACCACACAGTCAATAATGAGACCCAAAACCTACCTACACCAAACATTTGAATGCTACTGAGCCCCAAAACTTCCCAACACCCCCACAAAGCCAATACTGGAGCCCCAAACCCCACAATGCCAGTACTATACCCTAAAACACCCTAAAGACCCCACACTGCCAATACTGAATTCCAAAGCAACCTGAAAACCCCACACAGTCCATACTGAGCCTGAGAACTTCCCCGGAGTCTCACACAGCTAATGCTAAGCCCCAAAACCTGGGACTGCCAATACTGAACCCCCCCAAAATATCCCGAATATCCCACAAAGCTAATACCGATCGCCAAAACCTCTCAACACCCACACATGGCCAATAAAGAACCTCATAACAGCCCAACACCCATACACAGCTAATACAAAGCCTCAAAACATCCCTACTGCCTCAAACTGCAAATACTGAGCCCAAAACACCCCACACAGAGCCTCAAAATCTGCCAATACTGAACCCCAAAACTTCAAGATACTTCGACTGCCAATAATGAGCCAAAATCACCCAACACCCCTTCACTACCAAATCCTAAAAAAATCTGACACTGCCATTAAGTCCCCGAAAACTGCAATTACTGAGCCCAAAAACACGCCAACACAAAGCTACACACACACACACACACACTATAACCCCCCAACTTCTACAGCGTACCTGGACGGGGGCAGGAAAGCAGATCGAGCAGATATAACGGCCCCATAGAAGCAGTCAGAGCCGGCCGGGTTCATGCTGGAAGTAGTGGAAGGCTCTGCAGCTCCAACATAAACAAATCTCACAACACAGCGACTCCGACTGCCAAACATAGGCAAGAGAGACATCTGCAACCACACAGATAAAAATACCAGCTGCCCCTCCGCCTGTCACTGCCAGATCCCGCCCTGCATGACACCACTGAGCACACAGCTGACCCCGATGACACCGGAGAGCCTATGGCTGACCCCGAGGACACCAGAGAGCACACTCCTGACCCCACCAACCCCCCAGAGTATAATCCTGACACCATAAACACCAGGACACAATTCTGGCCCTGCAGATACCCTAGAGCACAATCCTGACCCCAGTGGCACCAAAAAGCCCACTGCTTTTTGGTGCCACTGGACAGGACACAATCCTGATCCTGCTGACACCCCAGAGCAGACCCGTGACACTGCTTACACCCTAATGCACACCTGAGACCTGGCTGACACCCCAGAGCACAATTGTAATCCCGCTCACAGCCTAGAGCTCACCTGTGATTCCACTGACTTCCCAAAGCACATTCCTGACCAGTGACGCCCCAGAGAGTGCACCTAGAACCCCGATAGCACCCCAGAGCACACCTGTGACCCCCAATCGCACCCCAGAGCACACCTGTGACCCCCAATGGCACCCCAGAGCACACCTGTGACCCCCAATGGCACCCCAGAGCACACCTGTGACCCTCAATGGCACCCCAGAGCACACCTGTGACCCCCAATGGCACCCCAGAGCACACCTGTGACCCCCCAAAGCACACCTGTGACCCCCCAATGGCACCCCAGAGCACACCTGTGACCCCCAATGGCACCCCAGAGCACACCTGTGACGCCCAATGGCACCCCAGAGCACACCTGTGACGCCCAATGGCACACCTGTGACGCCCAATGGCACCCCAGAGCACACCTGTGACGCCCAATGGCACCCCAGAGCATTTTGCATTTTGTCTGAATGATCCACCCTGTTGGAAAGTCGTTATAAGATGCCAGGTGACTTCTGACCACCATCAGATCACCACCACCTCTGGGAGTACCTATACCTCCTGCGCAGTTGGACATCCACATCCATTTATGGACGTTTTTGTTTTAACTCACTTGTGGTTAATTATCCATTCTAGCACTATTTTACCATTATAAACACATATGCTCATTTGTACATGCGCTGCATTTTTCCATATACCCCAGAGCACACCTGTGACGCCCAATGGCACACCCCAGAGCACACCTGTGATTTCACTGACATCCCAAAGCACAATCCTGACCACAGCCACTCCCCAGAGAGCACTCTTGTGATCCAGATAACACCCCAGAGAACAATCCTGACACCCCCCCCCCCCCCCCAACGACTGAGTACAACCCTGACCCCACGACACCCCAGAGCACACCTGTGACCCCAATGGCACCCTGGCACCCCAGAGCACACCTGTGATTTCACTAACATCCCAAAGCACAATCCTGACCACAGTGACAGAGAGCACACTTGTGATCCTGATAACACCCCAGAGAACACAGAGAACAATCCTGACCCCCCCCCCCCCCACAAAGACTGAGTACAACCCTGGCCCCACGGCACCCCAAAGCACAATCCTGACCCCAACACCACCCCAGAGCACACCTGTGATCTTGCCGATATAACACACTCCGGACCTCCGCTGACACCCACAGAGCACACGCCTAACCCTGCTGACACAACAAAGGACGCTCCTTCTCCAGTGACACTCCAGACCCAACAAAACACACCCCAGAGAGGACCCTCTTTTCCCCACTGACACCCCAGAGCACAATCCTGACACCAGAAAGCACACCCTTGATCCAACTGACAACAGAACTCCACTGATACCAAGGAGCACACTCCTGACCCTGCTACAGAGCACACTGCTAATTCTGATGACGCCAGAGAACACACTCCTGATCCCACCGAGTACACATCTGACTCCAATGACACCCCAGAGCACACCCACAACCCCGCTGTAACCAAAAGAATACATTCCTAACTCGACATACGTATAAAGTATCTTTAGTTTTGGATGGAATGAGGAAGGGACATGCATGTCCCTTCCTCCCTCATTTTCTGTACCCTTAACAACAGAAATAAAAGAGAAGGTCTTTCAGAAGATATGGGGAGGAGAACCCCCATCATATATTATTGTGGCATCACTACTGAAGATTCTCCCACACTTCCAGGCTTATCACAGTAACCGGGAATTAAGGAAACATCTCCACAAGGCCAGAGACCGTAACAAATCCAGAGAGAAGATCATTCCCTTCCCTACAACCTCAGCCTAGCTTTGAATTGCCATACCTGGACCCTGAGAGGATAGCCTTGGAAGTGACCTTCCACCACTTGTTTTTGCATTAAGCACTTTCCAGACCCCGTTCTGGTAACAAATTAGCAGCGAAGTGCTTTCCATATCCAAAGCCGGTGGCATTGTCTTGGTGCTTGCCCGGTCTCTCAGCACTCTGTGGGTAGGCTAACTGGGAGCTACCTCATCGTTTGGGCCACTGAGCTCCTTTAAATTTGCAGCTTTCCACCGTTTTTTCTGGGGTAGGGGAGTCAACGCTGAGGGACGGAGCACTGGGGTCATCTGCTGGGTGGAGTGCCATGCAAGCTCCACACTCTTTTTTCCAGTCAGCAACGAAAAAGCATCACCCAAATGTTGCTTCTGCTTCGAGCCAGGGAGCTTTCTGGTGTGTTCCTACCACCCATTGGCAGCAATCTTGGTTACCTCCAGCTTTCATACCCTTCATTGGATTTTGTGAGTACCCGAGGCCTTGCCCCGTACCCCGAGCACCACCGCCACTCAGTTGCAACAAGTCTATATCTAAACCAGCGATTGTCAACCAGGGTTCCGTGGAACCCTAGGGTTCCTCCAGAGGTTGCTAGGGGTTAATTCAGCATTGGGCAATTTCTGCCTCTCAGATAAGTTCCCACTGACACCATTGATCTTTTTAACTACCTGTAAGGAGGCAATTCTTCCCAATGACCATCACACTAATGTATGATGAGTTGTAGATTTCTAATTTTTAGCAGGGGTTCCCTGAGACCGGAGAACTATTTCAAGGGTTTCTCTGTGTTGAAAAGGTTGAGAAAGGCTGATCTAAACACAGAGGGGACAGTCCTTCTGCAACAGGTGGCTCCAGCTAAAGCCACCCATAGACTGCTCAAATCTCGACCGGTTCCTGTATGGACAAGCTGAATGTACCAAAGTCGATCAATCAACTTGGGAACAACCAGCTTGTTGGACTTAACATGCAATTAATGCTAGCGGCTGTTATTGTTGCACTCTTTTCCAATGGCTCAGCGGAAAGGATTCCCCCATCAACTCTGATTGGGTTGATGGGGGAAAATGGACCTGTGGTTGCAGTCAAGAAGTTCACTCCGTCTACGCACTATTAGATTTTCTGCAGATTTTTGTCTTCAGATTTACCAAAACCATGTATTGCAAGCGCCTGCCTGATTGCATTCAAATTGAAACGCTTAAGGTTTGGTAAATCTGAAGACAAAAGTCTGCAGAAAATCTAATAGAGTGTATGGTTATGGGGTCGTACTCTGTGCCTTTTGAGTGCACTGTCGTCTGTAATCTGGAATCATATTAACCTGGGGCTTGACAAATTTGCTTTAAATCTAGGAGTCAGCTAAAAAAAAAAAAAAAGTTAGGAGCCAGTTTTTTTTTTTTTTTTTAATGAACAAAGCTTTATTTAGCATTATGAAGGAGGTCTGGTGCTAGAATTATTGCTCTCATTCTGGTGTACATGTAACATGTGTATCGCAATCAACGTTTTAGGTGCAGGCGCCCCTATGCGTGCATTTACATTTGTACGTGCATATATGTGGCGATTGGGGTGCCTCAATTTTTTTTTGGGGGGGGGGGGGTTATTTTATGTGCTTGGGTGGAACTTGAATTTTTAAAGTTTAAAAACTTTTTTTCCTTCTTTTTTTTTTCCATTACATAGGTGACAAAAAAGTCCCCCATGTGATGATTTATTTGGTGACAGATTCTCTTTAACCACTTGCTGACATTTGTTGCTTGCAAGTTAAAATCAGTATCTTTTCATATTAGTAGTCCTACTTCTACTTGCATGTTGGTACTAGTTATCTTTATATAGTATTTGATTTACACTTATCTATCTTGACTACTTGTTAGCTGTCCAGACTGTGATTGGATGGTTACTTTTTGTACCCTACATAAAATAAAGAATAATAAAAAAAATAAAAAAAAAAAATCTGTATCTTTTGCTAGACAATATTTATAACCCCCAAATCACATACACACAAATATATTATATATATATATATATATATATATATATATATATATATATATATATATATATATATATATATATATATATATATATATATATATATATATATATATATATATATATATACACACGATCTTGGCTGTGCTAGCAATCTGGTCCCTCCCACAGACCGATATGTAGAAACTATGAATCAGGATTGCTGCACAAGAAATGTATTTCTATAAAAATTTACAAAGACATCGAACAGATACCAGATGCAGCTGGCTGCGACGTTTTGGGCTTTCACAGATAACGCCCTCTCTCACAAACGTATGTCTGCAGCTGGTTACATAAATCAAAAATGGTATATACACACTAGTTCATTAATTATATTTGATTAAAAGGGGTTGTAAAGGTAATTTTTTTTATTTTTTAAAAATAACAAACGTGTTATACTTACCTTCACTGTGCACAGAGTGGCCCCGAACCTGCTCTTCTGGGGTCCCTCGGCGGCTGTTTCAGCTCCTCCCCGCAAGAACTAACCACCTCAATGCGAGCTCCCTCGCATGGTGGTTAGTTGTTGCGGGCGCGCTCCCGTGATACAGCCGGCGGCTATAGCCGCTCGCTGTATCACTCGGCCCCGCCCCCCAGCCCGCCGCGTCATTGGATGTGATTGACAGCAGCGCGAGCCAATGGCTGCGCTGCTTCCAATCCATCCACTGTAGCCAATCAGCAGCCAGGCTGAGCAGCGGAATGGATGTTGGGAACGAGCAGCCGACTTTCGAGGGGTCAGGTAAGTAAAACGGGGGGGGGCTGGGGGCGGCGGTATTGTCAGTAGTTTTTTCACCTTAATGCATAGAATGCATTAAGGTGAAAAAATGTTTACCTTTACAACCCCTTTAAGCTGGAATTAATTAACCCACATTTAGTAACAGGTTTTTTTAACTAATCATTTCTCCCCATTTTACGTGGTTGGAACAATCAAATATCAACAGGTTCTATTGTTTCTTTGCGAAAAAAGGAAAAAAGAAAAAGAAAAAGAAAAAGAAAAAGAAAAAGAAAAAAAAAAAAGGGTCAAGAAAGAACAATGACACAAAAGCTTTTTCATAAAGAAGTCCTTCCTCCCGGAAAAAGCTTTCTCTTCACAGTATCTATAAAAACAACAAAATAATAATAATAATAATAATGAAATGCAACAGTGAGCACGGAGTATCATCTTTTTACAATAATATTTAAATGAATAAGTACAAATCAAAATCAGTATTTAACCCTTTAGGCTGTACTGTGTCCAAACGGTTAATCCAATAAACTTCCCGTTTTTTTTCAAAATAAGCTCTCTATCTCCTCCTCGTCTATTCATGGGTATGCCATCAATGACCATATATCTTAATTGGGATACTGTATGTTTTTGTTCTGTAAAATGTCTGGATAATGGAAATGTATCCAGTTTGTCCCGGATCGAGTACTTATGCCTCGCGATTCCATCTTTTACCTTCTGGGTTGTTTTTCCCCACATAAATTAAACCACATGGGCATTTGATGATGTATATAACATAAGATGACCGACATGTAAAATAATCTTTAATGTTGATATTATAACCTTTATGTGGGTGGCAGAAACTCTTCCCCTTTATTATACTGGTACATTGAGTACATGATAGACAAGGGTAAGATCCATGGTTAGGGGGACCCAAGAATGTAGTACGAGCAATAGGTGTACAGTATTGATCTGATTTGACCAGTCTATCACTCAATGTTTCAGATTTCATCACGGGACAAAACTGGATACATTTCCATTATCCAGACATTTTACAGAACAAAAACATACAGTATCCCAATTAAGATATATGGTCATTGATGGCATACCCATGAATAGACGAGGAGGAGATAGAGAGCTTATTTTGAAAAAAAAACGGGAAGTTTATTGGATTAACCGTTTGGACACAGTACAGCCTAAAGGGTTAAACGCTGATTTTGATTTGTACTTATTTAAATATTATTGTAAAAAGATGATACTCCGTGCTCACTGTTGCATTTCATTTCATTATTATTTTGTTGTTTTTATAGACACTGTGAAGAGAAAGCTTTTTCCCGGGAGGAAGGACTTCTTTATGAAAAAGCTTTTGTGTCATTGTTCTTTCTTGACCTGTTTTTTTCTTTTTTCCTTTTTTCTTCTTTTTTCGCAAAGAAACAATAGTACCTGTTGATATTTGATTGTTCCAACCACGTAAAATGGGGAGAAATGATTAGTTAAAAAAACCTGTTACTAAAATGTGGGTTAATTAATTCCAGCTTAATCAAATATATACACATATATATATATATATATATATATATATATATATATATATATATATATATATATATATATATATATATATATATATATATATATATATATACACACATACACACACATACACACACATACACACACATACACACACATACACACACATACACACACATACACACTAGTTCATTCATTATACCATGTGATTTATGTAACCAGCTGCAGACATACGTTTGTGAGAAAGGGCGTTATCTGTGAAAACCCAAAACGTCGCAGCCAGCTGCATCTGGTATCTGTTCGATGTCTTTGTAATTTTTTTATAGAAATACATTTCTTGTGCAGCAATCCTGATTTTATATATATAATTTTTTTTAAATTTAATTTTAGCAGAGGCCCTAGAGAATAAAATGGCGGTTGTTGAAATTTTTTATGTCGCACAGTTTTTGCGCAGCGATTTTTCAAACACAATTTCTTTGGAAAAAAAAAATATACTTTCATGAAAATAAAAAAAAAAAACCCACACACCACAGTATACCCCAATTTATTTGCATAATATGAAAGATAATGTTACGCCAAGTAAATAGATACCCAACATGTCACACTTTAAAATTGCACATGCTCATACAATGGAGCCAAACTACGGAACTTAAAAAAACTCTATATGCTTTAAATTTCTACAGGTTGCCAGTTTAGAGTTACAGAAGAGGTCTAGCGCTAGAATTATTGCTCTTGCTCAGACGTTTGCGTCGATACCTCATATGTGCGGTGCAAACACAGTTTACACATGTAACATACGTATGCGATCACTACTACGCGCCAGCATGTGGGGACGGGGGCACTTTAAAGAAAAATAAAAAAATTATATATAAATTTTTTTTTTTTTTTTTTTTTTTTTAAAAAAAGGGACAGTGTAAAAAAAAAAAAAAAAAAAAAAAAAAAAAAAAAAGTTTTAATCACTTTTGTTGCCAATGCAAGGAATAAATGTCCCTTGTGATAGTACAGCATGACAGGCACTCTTTATGGAGAGATCCAGGGTCTAAAAGACCCCAAATCTCTCCACTATCTTTAAAAGCAAACGATCAAAAAAAAAAAAGGAAATAATAATAATTTTCTCTTGTTTTAAGGGAAAAAAAATAAAAATCATGTCTACATGGTCCAAGAACCAGAGGCGACGTCACTCGGGTCCTCCAAGAGCATAGAGAGGAGCGGTGGCCATCTAGCCATCACTCATTTCTATGAAAAGGCCATGCCGACGCTGGGCAGTTCCTGGAGCTACTGATCCGTAACGTTAGCCTGGGAACCACTGGGAAGCGGCGGGAGGGGGCATCTTTCCCGCCGCTTCTAAAAGCGATCCTGCGGCAAACTGAGATCACTTTTATGGGAAAGCGCCTGAGGTCGAAGTAACCTCAAAACTCTGGACGTAGATTTACAGTTAGGCGGTCGGCAAGTTGTTAATGAGAGGTCTCCTCTGTGCTCCACCACTAAAATGTAGTGCAGATCCCATTGCATTACATTCTTTACCCAAACCGGTCAACAGGGACCCCGAAATGACATCATACATGTCCCTTCCTGGTCAGCAACAAGAAGGGGAGGAGAGCAGACGTGTGCCCACTCTCCTCCCCTCTACCCGGTGGTACCCGCTATGCCGCCCCCAGGCCCGCAGACTTGGCAAGCGGAGCCCAGGATACACGATGGGGCGTGTGGAACAGCCACTTTTGTCCTCGGCACTCACCACGCAGCCCAAGGTGGGCGATGCTCTGTTCTCCTCCCGCCCAATCACTGAGCACCCGAAGATCAGAGCGGAGCGCTGACAGCCCGCTACACCCCGCACTGCCCGACTGATACAGGGAGCCAGAGTTTTTTTGTTTTTTTTTTTTTTTTTTTTTTTTTTTTTAAATATGACAATTTTTATTGGTTTTCAAAAATTTCCAACAAAGAAAAAAAAAAAAAAAAAAGCACATCATTGTATACAGCATATATCTGACAAGTTATCAATATACATTAAAGCCAGTGACAAAACTCGGTCAGGACACACAAAACATATATCCATAGGCAGTCTGTGGTATCGTCAAGTTGGTCGGATAGTATTCAGAGTTGCTGTAGCACAACAGAGTTCACCCTGTATAAGTGCTTGTGAGCATGTGGAGGAAGTGAACAGCATAGTGAGAAGGTTAGAAAAGGTCAGAAAAGCGAGGGGGGGAGTGAGAGAGAAAGGGTGTGAGAGGACAACCAACCGCTCCAGAGGCTCTGCTCTGCCCAGAGTCACCAAACACATCCTTGGGATATCAGATAATGGGGATCTCCAGCATAACCCATGGTTCCCACAGTCGACTGTGTGCATCAAGAGTGTTGTTTAGGGAGGCTGACAGATCCTCCACCCTTTTAACATCTCTGATTCTAGAGTGCAGTTCAAACAGTGTGGGGGTTTCCCGCCTTTTCCATTTCAGGGCCACCAAGCATCTCGCTGCTGTTAGCACCTGGGCTAAGAGCTTTTTAGACAGTTTGGAAAAAGAGGGGGTAGAAGGCCCAGAAGAAAAAAAGTTTTCGGGTTGAATGGCACCCAAGAGTCAAAGATGGAGTGGAGTAAAGAATGTACTAGGGGATGATTAGAGGGCAGGTCCAATAGGTATGATACAACGTCCCCGTTTCTTTACTACAGCGCCAACAGCGGGAATCAGCAGAGGGATATATGGAGTGGAGCAGGTCTGGGGTTTGGTACCAGTGGAGTAAAATCTTGTATTGATTTTCTTTATAGAGCAAACAAATGGAGCTCTTGGGAGGCCTGTGACCATATGAGCTGCCACATCTTCAAGGGTATATCCTCACCCAGGGCCTGCTCCCACTTACGCATATAGGCATGTCGAAGTCCGTTTGGCAACATATCAATAGTCAGGAGCTGGTAGGTGCGCAAAATCATACCTTTAGGGGACGAGCCCTCTAGACAATTTTTTTCAAATTCGGTTAAGGGGGAGAACTGAAGGTTCACTACGAAGGGTTGTGCATAATGGCGTATTTGTAGGTAACTAAAAAAGGCCTGTCTGGGCAAATCATAGGCTTCTTGCAGGTCCTGAAAGGATCGCAAGGTTCTGGTATCCACCAATTGACCATAGCGAAATAAGGCCCTTTCCATCCAAAAGTGAGACATCTGCGAGGTCAAGCTGTCCGGGACATTGGGTCTAAATAGGAATGAGGTAACCGGAGAGGCATTGGTAGTGAGCGGATATGTCGATTTAGCCCGCCGCCATAGCGTTCGTAGAAGCGCCATTGGGCCCAGTAACTGTAACCCGCCAAGCGGAGTGTCCGAGCTCCATAACATGGAGCTCGGGTGGATGGGGCCAACCACAGCTTCTCAATTTGTGTCCATCGGTTATAAGCATGGAGGGTACACCAAGAGGCTGCAGGGCGTAGCTTAGCTGCTAGATAGTACTTGGCTATGTTGGGGAAGGCAAGGCCACCCTGACTGCGTGGGACATACAATACTGACCTAGAGATCCGGTGCCTCTTATAATTCCAAAAAAAATGTATTAGATCTCCCTGAAGATTCTTAAAGCGCGTGGCTGGGATGGGGATGGGTAGTGTCTCAAAGAGAAAAAGAAGTCTAGGTAAAACCGTCATCTTTATGGTCGCAAGGCGGCCAAAGAGAGATAGCCGTAAAAATTTCCACTTGGCCAGGGAGTTCCTGATGGAGGTATATAGTTGGGGGAAGTTGACCTTTTAAAGAGTGTCATATGTGGGTGTGAGGTGGACCCCGAGGTATTTAAAGGAAGAAGTCTTCCACACGTAGTTGAATGACTGTGAGAGGGCAGACAGAGTCTGGGGGGGGGGGGGGGGAGGTATTAAGAGATTATTTTTTTTTTTTATACAATGGACTATACCCACCATGGATCTGTTTGAGACCTCACCTCAACAGGGAATCCACTAGGCCAGCAGAGGGCTTTCAACTTTCAAGCAGAACTACAGAGGTAAAACTTTTAATTTTGGGTAGAGTAAGGGACGGTTATAACCACAGTCAGTTTTTTGTTTTTTTATTTACAGGGAAAAACAGCAAACCAATACTGAGCTTGTGTCAAAACAAAAAAAAAAAAAAACTGACAGAAGCAGCAACAATAAAATGTGAGATATGACACAATAAACACTAAAAAAAAAAAAAAAAAAAAAAGAAAAAAAGTTGCGCTGAAAATCTCAAAATAACCAAAAAAAAAAGTCCAAACTGCACTACTGAACAGTCCAAGTGGCAAAAACAAAAATTAAAAACAATGATGTTTGATTCAAGTGCTTGTATGTAGATCAGTGATTCTCAACCAAGGTTCCTCCAGAGGTTGCTAGGGGTTCCTTCAGCGTTGGGCAATTTCTGCCTCTCAGATAAGTTCCCACTGACACCACTGATCTTTTTAGCTATCTGTAAGGAGCGGAGGTAATTCTTCCCAATGACCACAAGTGTAAGGACCATTCTTCCCACTGACCACACTAAGGTATCATGAGCTGTAGATTTCTAATTTTTAGCAGGGGTTCCCCGAGACCGGAGAACTATTTTAGCTTTTCAAGGGTTCCCCTGTGTCGAAAAGGTTGAGAAAGGCTGATGTAGATAATCCAAGAATATCCTCCACCATGTGAAGCCACCAACATTTGTCTAGTTCAAACTCAAAGTCTGAGGGTTTTTACACCATTTGGAGCCCTGTGCTTATTTTGTGAGTACTTCTGGGTGCCTGGGCCAGTCACACCAATTGTGGGATGGACATCATCTGCACTACAGGGTTCCGGGACACGCCACAATTCATAATTCCCATTGCGCTTTTGACCTTCCATAACAGAGGGTCCACCTATTGCGGTAAGGGCACATCCATATTTCAATGTTGGTGATGTCACATAGTGGAGGATATTCTTGGATTATCTACATACAAGTACTTGAATCAAACATCACAGTGTTTTGCATTTTGTTTTTGTCACTTGGACTGTTCAGTACAGTTTGGACTTTTTTGGTTATTTTCAGTGCAACAATTTTTTTGTTTATTAGGTTTTTTTTATTTGTTTTATTGGCCATCTGTGTCCTCTTAGGAGTACGAGTACTGTCAGCCGTGCAAGGCTTCATGGGGCTTGTAGTTCTGCAGCAGCTGGAGGGCCACAGGTTGAGCACCCATGCCATAGAACATCACTGGAGGCCAGAGCGGTTCCACCTACCCCCGAGAACATGGCCGGAGCCGTTCCACCTAACCCCGAGAACATGGCCGGAGCCGTTCCACCTAACCCCGAGAACATGGCCGGAGCCGTTCCACCTAACCCCGAGAACATGGCCGGAGCCGTTCCACCTAACCCCGAGAACATGGCCGGAGCCGTTCCACCTAACCCCGAGAACATGGCCGGAGCCGTTCCACCTAACCCCGAGAACATGGCCGGAGCCGTTCCACCTAACCCCGAGAACATGGCCGGAGCCGTTCCACCTAACCCCGAGAACATGGCCGGAGCCGTTCCACCTAACCCCGAGAACATGGCCGGAGCCGTTCCACCTAACCCCGAGAACATGGCCGGAGCCGTTCCACCTAACCCCGAGAACATGGCCGGAGCCGTTCCACCTAACCCCGAGAACATGGCCGGAGCCGTTCCACCTACCCCCGAGAACATGGCCGGAGCCGTTCCACCTACCCCCGAGAACATGGCCGGAGCCGTTCCACCTACCCCCGAGAACATGGCCGGAGCCGTTCCACCTACCCCCGAGAACATGGCCGGAGCCGTTCCACCTAACCCCGAGAACATGGCCGGAGCCGTTCCACCTAACCCCGAGAATATGGCCGGAGCCGTTCCACCTAACCCCGAGAACATCACTAGAGCATCACTAGAGCGTTCCACCTACCCCCGAGAACATCACTAGAGCGGTTCCGCCTACCTCCGAGAACATCACTAAAGCGTTCCTTCTACCCCCGAGAACATCACTAGAGCGGTTCCGCCTACCTCCGAGAACATCACTAAAGCGTTCCTTCTTGTGCGCCACTGGGAGGAATGGGGGCCCAACTCTGGGTGTCAGCAGATCCGCAGTTTGAAGACCACTGCTCTGTAGACCAGTGTTTCTCAACTCCAGTCCTCAAGGCGCCCCAACAGGTCATGTTTTCAGGATTTCCCTCAGATGAAATGGCTGTGGTAATTACTAAAGCAGTGAAACTGATCAAATCACCTGTGAAAAATAATGGAGAGCCTGAAAACATGACCTGTTGGGGCGCCTTGAGTTGATAAACCCTGCTCTAGACCATCACTGGAGGCCAGAGCATTACATCTACCCCCCCCCCCCCGAGAACATCACCGGAGGCCAGAGTATTCCATCTACCCCCCCCCGAGAACATCACCGGAGGCCAGAGTATTCCATCTACCCCCGAGAACATCACCGGAGGCCAGAGTATTCCATCTACCCCCGAGAACATCACTAGAGCGTTCCTTCTACCCACAAGAACCTTGGGCGCCACTGCGAGCCCAACTCTGGGTGACAGCAGATCCGCAGTTTGAAGACCACTGCTCTCTAGACCATCACTGGAGGCCAGAGCATTCCATCTACCCCTGAGAACATCTCGGGGGTAGATGGAATGCTCTGGCCTCCAGTGATGTTCTCGGGGGTAGATGGAATGCTGGGGCCTCCGGTGATGTTCTTGGAGGTAGATGGAATGCTCTGGCCTCCGGTGATGTTCTCGGGCGTAGAAGGAACGCTCTAGTGATGTTCTTGGGGGTAGATGGAATGCTGAGGCCTCCGGTGATGTTCTCAGAGGTAGATGGAATGTTCTGGCCTCCAGTGAACATCACCGGAGGCCCCAGCATTCCATCTACCCCAAAAAACATCACTAGAACATTCCTTTTACCCCCAAGAACCTTGGGTGCCACTGGGAGGAATGGTGGCCCAACCCTGGGTGTCAGTAGATCCGCAGTTTGAAGACCACTGCTGGGGGTCAGAGCGTTCACCTACCCCATGGTAAGTAGTCTAAGACCAGGCCACATTTCCATCCTCACCTACACCAGCTGGCCTGAACTTTCCCTACTCCATGGAGGTCTGCTGATCTGTGCTGTCCCTGGGTGAGCTCAGTGTCAGGGTGTAGGAGCTGGATATAGGAGGGAGGAGAGGACATGTATTGTGGAGGATGAGGGTGTCAGGTGACATTACAGAGCCCGACCACTCGGACACACATGTGCGCCTACCTGTGTGATCGCGCTCTGCCTGCCTCTCCCGCCATCTTCTTCCCAGAAACGACCCGCCCACCCCCGCGTCATCTCTCAGCACAATCGCCTCCACCAACCGGATTTAGCGTCACCTACAGCCCCGCCCACCCAGCGCTGTAATATTACAGCTCCTCCTATAAGCGCTGCTTATACACGCCCACCCTCCCGATCACCATTGACAGTCCCGCCCACTTTTAAACACATGTCTGTTTGTAACCGTGTATTCCCGCCCTCCTCATTGTGATAGCTCCGCCCACTCCCCCCCATCCCACATCTCTGTCCACATCTCTGTTGGTGACAGGACGAGTGGGCGCGGTTCGATGTATAAGTGGGCGTGGCTGCGTCTGACATAGTACACGGACACGTGGATTGATAAAGAGACAAACCAGCCTGAGAATACAAGGTGACCCCTCCCCCCCGGAGTGTTCATCTGTTCCCCCACTCAGCTCGGGGCTCCCCAACCCACCCATGTAACAATGGGGCCCCTGGACAGCCATCAAACCCACCAGTATTATAATGGCCCCCCAGAGCCTGGGGCCCCTGGACAGCCATCGAACCCACCCGTATTATAATGGCCCCCCAGAGCCTGGGGCCCCTGGACAGCCATCAAACCCACCCGTATTATAATGGCCCCCCAGAGCCTGGGGCCCCTGGACAGCCATCAAACCCACCCGTATTATAATAGGCCCCTGGACAGCTACCCAAACCACCTTTATTATAATGGCCCTGGGAGCCTGGGGCCCCTGGACAGCCATCAAACCCACCCATATTATAATGGCCCCTCAGAGCCTGGGGCCCCTGGACAGCTATTGAATCCACCCGTATTATAATGGGCCCCTGGACAGCTACCCAACCCACCTGTTTTATAATGGCCCCCGGGAGCCTGGGGCCCCTGGACAGCCATCAAACCCACCCATATTATAATGGCCCCTCAGAACCTGGGGCCCCTGGACAGCCATCGAACCCTCCCGTATTATAATGGGCCCCTGGACAGCTACCCAACCCACCTGCATTATAATAGCCCCCGGGAGCCTGGGGCCCCTGGACAGCCATCGAACCCACCCGTATTATAATGGCCCCCTACAGTCTGGGGCCCCTGGACAGCCATTGAACCCACCCTTATTATAATGGCCCCCCAGAGCCTGGGGCCCCTGGACAGCCATTGAACCCACCCATGTTATAATAGGCTCCTGGACAGCTACCCAACCCACCTGCATTATAATGGCCCCCGGGAGTCTGGGGCCCCTGGACAGCCATCAAACTCACTCTTATTATAATGGCCCCTCACAGCCTGGGGCCCCTGGACAGCCATCTAACCCACCAATATTATAATGGGCCCCCCCAGAGCCTGGGGCCCCTGGACAGCCATCAAACCCACTCGTATTATAATGGCCCCTCAGAGCCTGGGGCCCCTGGACAGCCATCAAACACACCTGTATTAAAATGGCCCCCCAGACCCTGGGGCCCCTGGACAGCCATCAAACCCACTCGTATTATAATGGCCCCTCAGAGCCTGGGGCCCCTGGACAGCCATCAAACCCACCCATATTATAATGGCCCCTCAGAGCCTGGGGCCCCTGGATAGCCATCGAACCCATCTGTATTATAATGGGCCCCTGGACAGCTACCCAACCCACCTGTATTATAAGGGCCCCGGGAGTCTGGGGCCCCTGGACAGCCATCGAACCCACCCTTATTTAGATGCCCCCCCAGAGCCTGGGGCCCCTGGACAGCCATTGAACCCACCCGTATTATAATGGCCCCTCAGAGTCTGGGGCCCCTGGACAGCCATCAAACCCACCCATATTATAATGGCCCCTCAGAGTCTGGGGCCCCAGGACGGCCGGCCATCAGGGTGTGAAATTTACTGACAGTTCTAAAAAGTTGGCTAAAATGACCTTTTTTTCAGTGTAAACATCTATATTTAAGCTACAAGCGGGTAGCTAGTGTGATTAGCAGGGCCGCCATCAGGGGGGTACAGCCGGTACACACGTAAGGGGCCCGCTCGTCCGAGGGGGCCCAGACCACAGGTCATAACCCGGACTATCCTTAACACGAGGCAGCTACCGTCAGAGTGGACCGGCTGTTAGGATGCAGGGGAGGGTGGAGAGATGGGCGGATCCAACGTGTGTGCAGGTCAGGCCCGCTGTCAGAAGCTGTGCGGGGTGGAGTGACGTCAGGTGCCAGGTCGGAGGGCCCCAGGTTGGAGGAGGACATCAGGGGGGAGGAGCCCCCCTCTTTTGTGCATGCAAGCTCTGGTCAGGTACCAGTGTGGGGTGGGTGGGGCCAGTTGTGTCAGCGGAGGGGCCCATGGAGGAAGAGGTCAGGGTGAAGAAGTCCCCCCTTTCTTGCAGCTGCCGCCAGAGATCCTGGTGGAGATGGGACACAGGCTCAGCTAACCCTCCTGGCACTGCTGGACATGTGAGAGCTGGGATGACTGGTGCTTCCCTAGGTGTGTGCGACACTCCCTCCCACCTGTTCTGCTGCACCACACCTGTCCCGCTGCCCCCTACCTGTGACACTGCCTCCCACCTGTCCCGCTGCCCCCCACCTGTCCCGCTGCCCCGCTACCTGTGACACTCCCTCCCACCTGTCCCTCTGCCCCCCACCTGTGACACTGCCTCTCACCTGCCCCACTGCCCCCCACCTGAGACACTGCCTCTAATCTTCGATGCTGCCCCCCACCTGTCCCACTGCCCCCATTCCATGACACTTCCCCCTCCTGTCCTGCTGCCCCCCTCCTGTCTCGCCAACCTCCTCCCATGACACTTCCACCTACAGTTCCGCTGCCCCCCTTGCCTGTCCCGCGTTAAACTGGCAGTAATGCACACAGAACTATATGACGTTAAACTGGCAGTAATGCACACAGAACTATATGGCATTAAACTTGCAGTAACACACACAAAAGTAAATGGTGTTAAACTTGCAGTAACGCACACAGAACTATATGGTGTTAAACTGGCAGTAACGCACACAGAATTGTATGGCTTTAAACTGGCAATAACACACACAGAACTATATGGCGTTAAACTGGCAGTAATGCACACAGAACTATATGGCATTAAACTGTCAGTAACGCACACAGAACTATATGGCGTTAAACTGGCAGTAATGCACAAAACTATATGGCATTAAACTGGCAGTAACGCATACAGAACTGTATGGCGTTAAACTGGTGGTAACGCACACAGAACTATATGGCGTTAAACTGGCAGTAATGCACAAAACTATATGGCGTTAAACTGGCAGTAACGCATACAGAACTGTATGGCGTTAAACTGGTGGTAACGCACACAGAACTATATGGCGTTAAACTGGCAGTAACGCACACAGAACTATATGGCGTTAAACTAGCAGTAACAGACACAGAACTATATGGCATTAAACTGGCAGTAACGCACACAAAACTATATGGCGTTAAACTGGCAGTAACGCACACAAAACTATATGGTGTTAAACTGGCAGTAACGCACACAGAACTGTATGGCGTTAAACTGGCAATAACACATACAGAACTATATGGCGTTAAACTGGCAGTAGTGCACACAGAACTATATGGCATTAAACTGTCAGTAACACACACAGAACTATATGGCGTTAAACTGTCAGTAACGCACAAAACTATATGGCGTTAAACTGGCAGTAATGCACACAGAAGTAAATGGCGTTAAACTTGCAGTAATGCACAAAACTATATGGTGTTAAACTGGCAGTAACGCACACAGAACTGTATGCCATTAAACTGGCAGTAGCGCACACTGAACTATATGGCGTTAAACTGGCAGTAACGCACACAAAACTATATGGCGTTAAACTGGCAGTAATGCACACAGAACTATATGGCGTTAAACTGGCAGTAACGCACACAAAACTATATGGCATTAAACTGGCAGTAGTGCACACAGAACTATATGGCGTTAAACTTGCAGTAATGCACACAAAACTATATGGCATTAAACTGGCAGTAACGCACACAGAACTATATGGCGTTAAACTGGCAGTAACACACACAAAACTATATGGCGTTAAAATGGCAGTAACGCACACAGAAGTAAATGGCGTTAAACTGTCAGTAACGCACACAGAACTATATGGCGTTAAACTGGCAGTAACCCACACAAAACTATATGGCATTAAACTGGCAGTAACGCACACAGAGCTGTATGGCGTTAAACTGTCAGTAACGCACAAAACTATATGGCGTTAAACTGGCAGTAACGCACACAGAAGTAAATGGCGTTAAACTTGCAGTAATGCACAAAACTATATGGTGTTAAACTGGCAGTAACGCACACAGAACTGTATGCCATTAAACTGGCAGTAGCGCACACTGAACTATATGGCGTTAAACTGGCAGTAACGCACACAAAACTATATGGCGTTAAACTGGCAGTAATGCACACAGAACTATATGGCGTTAAACTGGCAGTAACGCACACAAAACTATATGGCATTAAACTGGCAGTAGTGCACACAGAACTATATGGCGTTAAACTGGCAGTAATGCACACAAAACTATATGGCATTAAACTGGCAGTAACGCACACAGAACTATATGGCGTTAAACTGGCAGTAACACACACAAAACTATATGGCGTTAAAATGGCAGTAACGCACACAGAAGTAAATGGCGTTAAACTGTCAGTAACGCACACAGAACTATATGGCGTTAAACTGGCAGTAACCCACACAAAACTATATGGCATTAAACTGGCAGTAACGCACACAGAACTGTATGGCGTTAAACTGGCAGTAACACACACAGAACTATATGGCATTAAACTGTCAGTAACGCACACAGAACTATATGGCGTTAAACTGGCAGTAACGCACAAAACTTGTGGCGTTAAACTGACAGTAATGCACACAAAAGTAAATGGAGTTAAACTTGCAGTAATGCACAAAACTATATGGCGTTAAACTGGCAGTAACGCACACAGAACTATATGCCATTAAACTGTCAGTAACGCACACTGAACTATATGGCGTTAAACTGGCAGCAACGCACACAAAACTATATGGCATTAAACTGGCAGTAACGCACACAGAACTATATGGCGTTAAACTGGCAGTAACGCACACAAAACTATATGGCGTTAAAATGGCAGTAACGCACACAGAAGTAAATGGCGTTAAACTTGCAGTATATCAAATAGACGTTGTTCAACCATCACTACACTGACGCTATCTGAACTGTCCCTACTCTAGCTATACACTAATGTCAAGATTACTGACATGGTCTCACTACACTACACTGAAACTATCTGAGCTATCCCTACTCTACACTAATGTATGTATGAATGACACGATCTCGCTACACTATAGTGACACTATCTGAGATGTCCCTACTCTAGCTGCACACTATGCAAAGCTGAATGATGGTCCTCCTCACTACACTCACACTATCCCTAGACTGACACTAAACTAATATTCTACACTGACAATTGAAGCAAAATAGCACAGTATACCACACTAACTAACTGATAACACTGAACAGAGCCCTGTTCTATCTCTCTCCACACCAAAATCACACTGAAAATGGCTTCCATTGAAAGAATACTTTTATACTGTGGGGCGGGAATGAGCCATGATTGGATAAAGTCATGATGACAGTGTCCAATCATGACTCTGACAGTGCTCTGTGCCCTGATTGGCTGAAGCTTTCACTGCTTCAGCCAATCAGAGCTTGCAATGCACTGTTCAGCGCCGCAATGCATTGTGGTCGGTTCGGGGGGGCTGAACAAACGGTCGAACGACCCATTTGTTTGGCTGTTCGCCACACGTCCGAACAACTTATGCTCGGGCCGAACTGTTCACCCATCCCTAGTCAGGACTGGCAGCAGACAAGGATAACAAGGAAAAAATCAGATGTCAGGACAGGCAGCAGACACAAAACCAATAACAAATCCGAGGGACAGCAGACAAGGATAATTGGGAACAAGCTCAGCAGTCACAGATAACCAGTAACTAGCTAGAGGTCAGGATGGGTGGCAGTGACAGATTACCAGGAACAAGTCGGATGTCAGGTCGGACAGCAGACACAGAAAACCAGGAACAAGCCAGAGGTCAGCATGGACAGCAGACACGGATAAGAAGGAACAAGCCAGAGGTCAGCATGAACAGCAGACACACAAAAGAAGGAACAAGCCAGAGGTCAGGATGGGCAGCAGACATGATCAACCAGGAAATGTCCAGGGGTTATAACTTGTAGCAGACAAAACATTACCGGGAATAAGCCAGAAGTCAGGATGGGTAGTAGATTTAGATTACCAGAACAAGCCAGGAGTCAAGAAGGACAGCAGACACTGATAACCAGCACCAAACCAGGCATAAGGACAGGCAGAAGACACAGATATCTAGGAACAAGCCAGAGGTCAGAACTGACAGGGGTCTAGAATGCTGGTCAGAATTTCTACAGTAGATAATGTGAACAATGCACGCTTTCGTTAAAACATGCTGCTGCCACAATTATTTGTGTGTGTAAGTGGTTAACTGCAGCGTTAAACGACCCCAGTGATGATCACTCTCCCTCTGTTGGTGCTTTTATTGCTGCCCTGCAAGCTGGAAAAGTTATTTGCAGGCTCAGAGTGCCATCGTCATAGAGATGTTCAAAGGAAATCTCATTAATAATAGCATTAATATTTATTTTTCCTGCTTTATTCACTATGTGGCAGTTGTCCAGAACGCTGTACATATCTTCTCTATATACAGATCGCTATGTATATGTAAAATGTTTCAGTCATGTGTGTTATAAAATATTAGCTGAAGGCTTCATTTTCTCCTCATTGTTATATTAGGAACCAAAAACAAATGTACAGAAATGCAATTTATATTTTGATTCAACGGCCTATGGCCACATCACTCTGAATGCGCCTGATCTCACCTGGATGGACATTTGGATATATGGTTCTATATTTAGGATGTATCCGGTCTATAAACTAGAGGCTCTCGATGGACAATTGGATAAATGACTCTATGTTTAGGATGTATCTGGTCTATAAACCATAGGCTCTGTATGGACAGTTGGATAAATGGCTCTATATATTTAGGAAGTATCTGGTCTATAAACCAGAGGTATGGATGGACAGTTGGATAAATGGCTCTATATATTTAGGAAGTATCTGATCTATAAACCAGAGGCTCTGGATGGACAGTTGGATAAATCGCTAGTTTTTTAGGCTGTATCCGGTCTATAAACCAGAGGCTCTGGATGAACAGTTGGGAAAAAAAGCTCTATATTTAGGATGTATCTGGTCTATAAACCAGAGGCTCTGGATGGGCAGTTGGATAAATCGCTATATTTTTAGGCTGTATCCGGTCTATAAACCAGAGGCTCTGGATGAACAGTTGGATAAAAAGCTCTATATTTAGGATGTATCTGGTCTATAAACCAGAGGCTCTGGACGGGCAGTTGCATAAATGGCTCTATATTTATGATGTACCTGGTCAATAAACCAGAGGCTCGGGACAGGTAGTTGCATAAATGGCTCTCTCTTTAGGATGTATCTGGTCTATAAACCAGAGGCTCTGGATGTACAGTTGGATAAATGGTTCTATATCTAAGATGTATCCGGTCTATAAACCAGAGGCTCTGGATAGACAGTTGGATACATGGCTCTATATTTAGCATGTATTTGCTCTTGAGCGCCTGAAGTCTCAGAAAGATTTCAACCAGTATAAATCTGCCCTCCAAAAATACAATTCCTGCCTCCTCACTGCCAATCAGACCTATTTTATCTCTCTCATTGACACCTTATCATCCCGTCCCCATCAACACTTCTCTACCTTCAACTCTCCTACTTCGTCCTCCACTGCCTCCACCCACCACCTCACTCACTGCCCAGGAGATCGCCAATCACTTCAAACAGAAGATTGATACAATTTGCGAGGAGATCTCTACTGTTCAGATACCCTCCATGCTTTACACTTCATGCCCGCAGATACAATTATTACTTCCCTCTTACAACCCCACCACTATAGACGAGGTTTCTAAACAACTTGCTAACATCCATCTTACCACCTGCCCTCTGGATCCTGTTTCCTTGCAAATGCTACGTTCACCCTCTGTCTCTTTTCTATACTCTATAACCCACATCTTCAATCTCTCCCTCTCTTCTGGCATCTTCCCCAACTCTCTAAAACATGCACTTGTCAGCCCCATACTTAAAAAGCCCTCACTGGACCCATCCAATCTTAACAATCTTCGCCCCATCTCCTTGCTCCCCTTTTTATCCAAACTCCTTGAATGTCTGGTCTACAACCAACTGAGTGAACACCTTGCTGATAATAGCCTTCTTGATCCCCTTCAGTCTGGATTTCGTCCTCAACACTCCACAGAAACTGCTCTCCTAAAACTAACAAACAATCTACTAACGGCTAAAACCAATGGACACTATTCTGTACTTCTACTCCTGAGCCTCTCTGCTGCCTTTGATACGGTTGACCACCCCCTCCTCCTCAAAAAAACTCCACACCTTTGGTCTCCATGACTGTACTCTTCGCTGGTTCTACTTATCCAACCGCATCTTTAGCATTGCTTACAATTCTACTTCCTCTTCTCCTCTTCCTTTCTTTGTTGGGGTCCCTTAAGGTTCTGTTCTTGGACCTCTCCTTTTTTTAATCTACACCTCCTCCCTGGGTCAGCTGATAGCCTCCCATGGCTTCCAATACCACCTCTACGCTGATGACACCCAAATCTATTTCTCTTTCCTTTAGCTCACTCCTTCGGTCTCCTCACGTATCACTAATTTACTATCAGATATATCAGTCTGGATGTCACACCACTTCCTCAAACTTAATCTATCCAAAACCAAAGTTATCATTTTTCCTCCCCCATATGCTCCTTTCCCTGATCTCTCTGTCAAAATCGATGGCACAACCATAAGCCCATCCCCGCATGCCAAGGTCATAGATGTAGTCCTGGACTCTGAACTCTCCTTTAAGCCCCACGTCCAATCACTGTCCAAGTCTTGCCGCCTCAAACTCTGCAACATCTCCAAAATACGCCCCTTTCTAACCAATGACACAACAAAGCTCTTAATTCACTCGCTGGTCATCTCTTGCCTTGACAACTGCAACTCCCTCCTCATTGGCTTACCTCTACGTAGTCTATCCCCCCTTCAGTCCATCATGAATACTGCTGCCAGACTCATCCACCTTACCAATCGCTCTGTGTCTGCTACTCCTCTCTGTCAATCCCTTCCCTGGCTTCCACTTACCCAACTAATTAAATTCAAAATACTAACAACTACTTACAAAGCCATCCACAACTCTGCCCCCAGCTACATCACTGACCTAGTCTCAAAATACCAACCTAATCGTTCTCTTCGTTCTTCTCAAGACCTCCTGCTCTCTAGCTCCCTCATCACCTCCTCCCATGCTCGGCTCCAGTTTTTTTCCAGAGCCCCTCCAATCCTATAGAACTCCTTACCCCAATCTGTCCGATTATCTCCTACTCTATTAGCTTTTAGATCATTGGTTCTCAACCCGGGGTCGGGACTCCCTCAGGGGTCGAATGACGATTTGCCGGGGGTCAGAGAATTCTAGGCTGTTCCTGAAGCCTGCACCGCTCTCCCAGCCTTTTCGTGGCCGCCCAGCAGGGCTGTCCCTGGAGCTCGCGGCCGCCCGCAGCCGCTCAGTTCACGGCATGGGTGGGGGGCAGAGACTAGAGGTCAGCTGACTGGTGGGAAATGTGAAGTGGGAGGAGCCGGAGGAGACCCCATCGCCTGATTTCGGCATAGGTGTCACTGCTGCGAGACACCACGAAGTCCCAGACATAGTGAGTAACACTACCTGTGTAGCGCTGGTAGATTTTTAATCTACCGCTAATAGGTAAATCTTGTGGGTTACTTGTTAGAGGAATTTAGATTTGCCTCTGTTCCAGCTTGGCTGAGTTGCGTGTAGTTCCACACTGTGCCGGTGGGTGTTGTTGTCCCCATGGGCTGGTGTTGGAAAAGCAACGTGTTGAAGCGGATGAGTGCTCCTCTGTCCCGGAGACAACTCGGTGGAGGTGGTCCTCCGAGTTGCATTCTGGGAGAGGGTATTTATGGGACAGACGCCATGTTTAGGGGTTCGTTTTTCAGCCACCTGCTGGCCCTCCTGGCCGACAGGTATGCGTTGAGAGTACCACCTTGTGGTCCTTCGTTCCGGAGGCCCACATCGCTGCGGCGTGTGGGGGGGCCCAGAAGACTGTCTGGGGCCTACCACGGCAGCAGAGGAATGGTCCTGAGCTGTCTATCCTTGGTGAAGAAGCTGGGCAACCGAGAAGATCCCAGGGGAGGACCCGTCATGGAAGGATCATGCAGAGTGCTAGTCTGGAGAGGGGCCTGGTGACTCGGTTGGAGGACGTATCCTGAAGTAATCTTACTGCATAGTACTGCCGGGTTGGCTTAAAGGTTCAAGTACTGTGTCGGACATGCATCGCAAACCAATACATCCTGTGGCAGAGGATCGAAAGTGTTTTATTCCAAACAAGTCTGTGGCGGAGACTTTTGTTCGTGCTATGTACTGGCTGCTAGGCAAGTGAGAGAGGCCTATCCAGGCGGACAAAGATTGAATCCCACAAGGGGAGCGCATTCAACTACAAGTGTTCAATTCCAAAGAATGTTCTAAAGAATACTAAGGAAAGGTATTTGAGCTTCCCTGCAAATTTCCATCTGCCTCTTTCCTGCTACTTCCTGTATTACTTGTTCATTAAAGCATTGGAAAATATACTCAAGTGTTTGGTGCTTATATCGTCCAGAGGTAAACTCAACGGGACCCTAGACCCGGTGCCGGTGAAACAGAGGTGGCGAGAGTGAAGGTAACAGCCCGCTTTAAACCAGCAGCTCCACCGAGAGTTAGTGCTACACCTGTGATTAGAGTTGCCATTAAAAGTCCCCACTACAGTTCTCAGATCAGCAGATGACCTTGATCAAGAGCACCTAAGTTGTCTGATCAGAACTCCCACTAGCACTGCCACTGATCCCATCCCCCCCCATCCCCCCACCAAGGAGTAAGAGAAGGATTAAAAATAGAGAATACATGGAAGGGAGAGGAAAAGAGGAGGAGGAACAAAGAAATAGGGAGAAAAGAATTAGAGAAAGAACAAGAAATACGGCTAGAAAGAGGGATGGGGGTAAAAAAAAAAAAAACAAGAAAATAGGATAGAGAGAGATAAAAGGGAAAGAAAGGAGAACAAAGAGAAAGAGTGGTACATCCTAAAATGTACCATAAGGGGTTTTAATACTGTATGAGTGGAAGGGACTCGGGGAGCGCTAAATGTCCGTGAGTTAGGGGCGCAAATTACTTGTCTTGCCTTGGGTGCTGACAACCCACGCTACGGAAATAATTTTACTGTTAGGGGTTCCCACAACTTGGGAAATTTTATCAAGGGGTCACGGCACTAGAGGGGTTGAGAACCACTGTTTTAGATGATCCCTAAAAACCCTCCTCTTCAGGGCAGCCTATCCTACCCACACCTAACAACTGTATTTTCGTTTTCTTCACCAGCTCACCCCCCACAGTTACTACCTTTTGTTCCACTTGACTCTCCCTTCTAGACTGTAAGCTCTAACGAGCAGGGCTCTCTGATTCCTTCTGTATTGAATTGTATTGTAACTGTACTGTCTGCCCCCTTGTTGTAAAGCATTGCGCAAATTGTTGGCGCTATATAAATCCTGTATAATAATAATAATAATAATAATAATATAAACCAGAGGCTCTGGATGGACAGTTGGATAAATGGCTCTATATATTTAGGAAGTATCTGGTCTATAAACCAGAGGCTCTGGATGGACAGTTGGATAAATGGATCTATATTTAGTATGTATCTGGCTCATCAAATGCAGCCACTGTGCTCATCAAATGCAGTCACTGTGCCCATCAAATGCAGCCACTGTGCCATCAATTGCAGCCACAGTGCCCATCAAATGTAGCCACTGTGCCGTCAAATGCGGCCACTGTGCCCATCAAATGAAGCCACTGTGCCCCATCAAATGCAGTCACTTGTGCCGATCAAATGCAGCCAATGTGCCATCAATTGCAGCCATTGCGCCCATCAAATGCAGCCACTGTGCCCCATCAAATGCAGCCACTGTGCTCCATCAAATGCAGCGACTGTGCCCCATCAAATGCAGCCACTCTGCCCAATCATATGTAGCCATTGTGCCCATCATATGCAGCCACTTGTGCCCCATCAAATGCAGCCACTGTGCCATCAATTGCAGCTGTGTGCCCATCAAATGCAGCCACTGTGCCCCATCATATGCAGCCATTTGTGCCCCATCATATGCAGCCACTTGTGCCCATCATATGCAGCCATTGTGCCAATCAAATGCAGCCATTGTGCCCATTATATGCAGCCACTGGTGCCCCATCAAATGCAGACACTGGTGCCCCATCAAATGCAGCCACTTGTACCCCCTCATATGCAGCCACTTGTGCCCATCATATGCAGCCACTTGTGCCCCATAATATGCAGCCACTTGTGCCCATCAAATGCAGCCACTTGTGCCCATCATATGCAGCCACTTGTGCCCATCATATGCAGCCACTTGTGTCCCATCAAATGCAGTAACTGTGACCGCCGCCCGCTGTCTGCCCAGCATTTACCCCATCTTGGTGGCGGGTCAGGCAGCGGGTGACAGCGGCGAGCTGTGTGGGATGAGCAGCGGGTCCTCCATGCTGTTCTTAATGCTTCCCCGCGTCTCTTTCTCCATTCCGCTAGGTGTCCAATAGAATTTCCTCTGCCTTCATCCAATCAAGTGACCGGTATTAGACCCGCGCTTTTTGATTGGCGGAGAGGCGGTTCAGTGTTAGAAAAGCAAATATTCATTTGCTTTTCTAATACACCTGGGTGGTCTCCGAGCACAATGCTCTGCGCTCTGAGTTCACCTTTTTTGAAGCCTATTAGAGCCTATGGCTCTAATTAGGTGTTTCAAAAAAACACCCCTGCCACTGTAATTAAGGCGCCTGGCGTCCTGAAAGGGGCTGAATGCCTGAATAGGGGGTTGCAGCGGCGGCCATGGATAGATTAATGCAATGCATGAATCTATCCATTAGTCATATAGGGAGGTGGCATGGTAGAGGGGGCGGGGCCTGTGCGGATGCACCGCCACTGGGATGGACAGTTGAATAAATGGCAACCACTGTGCCATCAATTGCAGCCATTGCGCCCATCAAATGCAGCCACTCTGCCCAATCATATGTAGCCATTGTACCCATCATATGTTGCCACTTGTGCCCCATCAAATGCAGCCACTGTGCCATCAATTGCAGCTGTTGTGCCCATGAAATGCAGCCACTTGTGCCCCATCATATGCAGCCACTTGTGCCCCATCATATTCAGCCACTTGTGCCCATCATATGCAGCCACTTGTGCCCATCATATGCAGCCACTTCTGCCCCATCATATGCAGCTTCTTGTGCCCCATCATATGCAGCCATTGTGCCAATCAAATGCAACCATTGTGCCCATCATATGCTGCCACTGGTGCCCCATCAAATGCAGCCACTGTGCCCCATCAAATGCAGCCACTTGTACCCCCTCATATGCAGCCACTTGTGCCCCATCATATGCAGCCACTTGTGCCCCATCATATGCAGCCATTTGTGCCCATCATATGCAGCCACTTGTGTCCCATCAAATGTAGCTACTGTGCTCCAACAAATGCAGCAACTGTGCCCCATCAAATGCAGCCACTCTGCCCAGTCATATGTAGCCATTGTGCCCATCATATGCAGCCACTTGTGCCCCATCAAATGCAGCCACTGTGCCATCAATTGCAGCTGTTGTGCCCATCAAATGCAGCCACTTGTGCCCCATCATATGCAGCCACTTGTGCCCATCATATGCAGCCACTTGTGCCCCATCATATGCAGTCACTTGTGCCCCATCATATGCAGCCACTTGTGCCCCATCATATGCAGCCACTTGTGCCCATCATATGCAGCCACTTCTGCCCCATCATATGCAGCCACTTCTGCCCCATCATATGCAGCTTCTTGTGCCCCATCATATGCAGCCATTGTGCCAATCAAATGCAGCCATTGTGCCCATCATATGCAGCCACTGGTGCCCCATCAAATGCAGCCACTGTGCCCCATCAAATGCAGCTACTTGTACCCCCTCATATGCAGCCACTTGTGCCTATCATATGCAGCCACTTGTGCCCCATCATATGCAGCCACTTGTGCCCCATCATATGCAGCCACTTGTGCCCATCATATGCAGCCACTTGTGCCCCATCATATGCAGCCACTTGTGCCCATCATATGCAGCCACTTGTGTCCCATCAAATGTAGCCACTGTGCTCCATCAAATGCAGCGACTGTGCCCCATCAAATGCAGCCACTCTGCCCAATCATATGTAGCCATTGTGCCCATCATATGCAGCCACTTGTGCCCCATTAAATGCAGCCACTGTGCCATCAATTGCAGCTGTTGTGCCCATCAAATGCAGCCACTTGTGCCCCATCATATGCAGCCACTTGTGCCCATCATATGCAGCCACTTCTGCCCCATCATATGCAGTCACTTGTGACCATCATATGCAGTCACTTGTGCCCATCAAATGCAGCCACTTCTTCCCCATCATATGCAGCTACTTGTGCCCATCAAATGCAGCCATTGTGCCCATCAAATGCAGCGACTGTGCCCCATCAAATGCAGCCACTCTGCCCAATCATATGTAGCCATTGTGCCCATCATATGCAGCCACTTGTGCCCCATCAAATGCAGCCATTGTGCCCATCAAATGCAGCCATTGTGCCCATCAAATGCAGCCACTGTGCCCCATCAAATGCAGCCACTTGTGCCCCATCATATGCAGCCACTTGTGCGCATCATATGCAGCCACTTGTGCCCCATCAAATGCAGCCACTTGTGTCCCATCATATGCAGCCACTTGTGCCCATCATATGCAGCCACTTGTGCCCATCATATGCAGCCACTACTGCCCCATCATATGCAGCTACTTGTGCCCCATCATATGCAGCCATTGTGCCAATCAAATGCAGCCATTGTGCCCATCAAATGCAGCCACTGTGCCCCATCAAATGCAGCCACTTGTACCCCATCATATGCAGCCACTTGTGCCCATCATATGCAGCCACTTGTGCCCCATCATATGCAGCCACTTGTGTCCATCATATGCAGCCACTTGTGCCCATCATATGCAGCGACTTGTGTCCCATCAAATGTAGTAACTGTGACCACCGCCCGCTGTCTGCCCAGCACTTACCCCATCTTGGTGGTGGGTCAGGCAGCTGGTGACAGCGGCGAGCTGTGTGGGATGAGCAGCGGGTCCTCCATGCTGTTCTTAATGCTTCCCCGCGTCTCTTTCTCCATTCCGCTAGGTGTCCAATAGAATTGACTCTGCCTTCATCCAATCAAGTGACCGGTATTAGACCCGCGCTTTCTGATTGGCGGAGAGGTGGTTCATTGTTAGAAAAGCAGATATTCATTTGCTTTTCTAACACACCTGGGTGGGCTCAGAGCGCAATGCTCTGCGCTCTGAGTCCACCTTTTTTGAAGCCTATTAGAGCCTATGGCTCTAATTAGGTGTTTAAAAAAAAAAACACCCCCGCCACTGTAATTCAGGTGCCTGGCGTCCTGAAAGGGGCCGAATGCCTGAATAGGGGGTGGCAACGGTGGCCATGGATAGATTAATGCAATGCATGAACCTATCCATTAGTCATATAAGGAGGTGGCGTGGTAGAGGGGGCTGGGCTTGTGCGCCCTTAATGGATGCACCGCCACTGGGATGGACAGTTGGATAAATGGCTCTATATTTAGGATTTATCCGGTCTATAAACCAGAGGCTCTGGGTGGACAGTTGGATTAATGGTTCTATACTTAGAATCTATCTGGTCTATAAATCAGAGGCTCTGGATGGACAGATGGCTTAATGGTTCTATATTTAGAATCTATCCGGTCTATAAACCAGAGGCTCTGGATGGACAGTTGGATAAATGGTTCTATATTTAGGATGTACCTGGTCTATAAACCAGAGGCTCTGGATGGACAGTTGGATAAATGTTTCTATATTTAGGATGTACCTGGTCTATAACCAGAGGCTCTGGATGGACAGTTGGATAAATGTTTCTATATTTAGGATGTACCTGGTCTATAAACCAGAGGCTCTGGATGGACAGTTGGATAAATGTTTCTATATTTAGGATGTATCCGGTCTATAACCAGAGGCTCTGGGTGGACAGTTGGATAAATGGCTCTATATTTAGGATGAAAATGTTGCCCAGCAACCTTATTTTATTCTATAACTCTTCTGACAATGTCTCTGTGGGAAATTGTCACCCACCCATAAATTGTCACCAACAGAGTGAAAGTAGTCCGACCTGTGTGTGGAGATCAGAACTTGTTTGCAGCATAAACCATCCACTGCTCTACAAGGCAACAGAGCTGCAGTTAGCATTTCTATCACAAGATGGCGGTGTGCATCATCTTAGAATTCCTGTTTAAAAACATTTGTAGCACTATGATGATGATTAGTTTCCTGTATGTGTTACATTGTATAATTGTACAGAGGATACTGACCCACCCAGTCACACACTTATTATTATACATTTATGTAGCTCTGACATATAGGTGTCCTTTTATGAAACTGCGGTAAAATACCGCAATTCAGTTCTCAGGCATTCTCAGAGGAGATCGCGCTCCTCTGAGTGCCTGATTATGAAGGTCTGTAGATCGCTTTTCATGTTGAGTTGAGGACATAGGTGTGCGCAGCCTATTGCATTAGGGTGTGCACCCTTAAGCTCTAACACACATGCATGTGTCTACATATACAGTATATGAACCCAGCACATTGATCTCCCTTCCGGCACAGTGAAAGAGAAGAGCATAAACACTTTTGTTTTGGCAGAGCAGGTAACAGGAAGATCTTAGCCATGTTCCTGCTGCTACACAGAGTGATAACACTAATGCGCATGGGGTGATTAGGGTGTGCCTGGGCACACCCGGCACACCCTGTACGCACGCCTATGGTTGAGGAGCGATCTACAAACGCCGGGAATTCCTCAGAACGGCTCCTCTCACTGTAATCTCACGTGATGTAGCGGGATTACAGTATGAGGAAGTGTAAAATAGTTTAACACGAATCAGCAAACATTATTCCCCAACATATTAATAAAATAATAAAGTTAAATTCCCCCCAACACAATATACATTAACCTAATTATTAAAAAAACATTATTTTTTTCAATATTTAAAGATCATACATGTCCCTATTTAAATGTGAATGGTGTATAGTAAATGAATGTAATCCACATATGTAATGCAGCTATACACCATTCATATAAATGCAAAATACATTTATAATCATTAAAAAAATAATTTTAATAAAGTATACAAGTATAAATATTTATTAATGAATGAAAATAAAATATATTTCATAATTGCTAAACATAAAAATTGATAAACTAGTGCGATGGGAGAACACTGCGAATCCACTGCGGGTTCCCGCATCGCACCGACTCGCATGTCAGTTCACACTGCCATATGCGAATTGCTGGGGAGTGTCAATACATTGTTAACGACACCCCCAGTTCAGCTCGCATATCGCACTGCGAAATGACAGTTCGGACATGAATCGGATCGCATATGTGTGAACACCCATGCGATCCGATTCTGCTGCGGACCAATGAAAGGGTCCTGTACGAGTTTGGTCCGAATGCAATGCGAATTCAGCCATACTATCTGTATGGCTGAAATTGCATCGCACAGAGATCGGATCTGATTTTGCACTGCAGTGCGGTGCGAATCACATCCGATCTCGGACACCGCAGCAGTGGGAACTGGCCTTAAATCATATTGCATTTGCACCAAAATGGTACAGGACCCTTTATTTGGTCCGCACTGGAATCGGACCGCATGGGTGTGAACACCCATGCGATCCGATTCCTGCACCATTACATAGTTCGCACTGCGATCTGTGAAATGATCTGGGGGTGTCATTAACTTTACATTGACACACGCTGGGGTGCGCAGATGTCAATGTAGGTGCGATGTGGAAACCCACACAGGAATCACGCTGGTTCACGCATCACACAAGTGTGAACCCAGCCAGAGAAGTGAACATCTAAAAAAAAAAAAAAATATATATATATAGATATATGTAGCACTAACTCACGGTGGAGCTGCTGATTTATTGCGGGCTGTTTCCGTCACTTTTTTACCTGTGGTTTCACCAACACCGGGTCTAGGGTCCTCGTTGAGCTCGTTATCAGATAATATAGGCAACAGTCACTTTAGTATTTTTCCAATGTTTTAATGGGAGATAACTGGAAGAAGTAGCAGGAAAGAGGTAGAAGAAGAGTTGCAGGGAAGTTCAAATACATTTTCTTGGTGTAGCATTAAGGAATTTAAATCTCAAGGGTGAATATATCGTCCGTTCAGGATTTAATCTTTGCCCGCCTGGATAGGTCTCTCTCACTAACCTAACAGCCGGAACGCAGCACGAACAAAAAGTCTCTGCCACAGACTTGAGTGAAATAAAACCCGTACAATCCTCTGCCACAGGATATAGTAGTTTTCGATGAACAGCAAACACAGTACCAGAACCTTTAAGCCGACCCGGCAGTACTTGTGCGATAGATTCGTTTAAGATGCGTCCTCCAATCGAGTCACCAGGCCCTTCTTAAGACCAGCCTTGCATGGTCCCTTCCAAGATGGGTCCTCCCCTGGATCTTCCCGTTTGACCGGCTTCTTCCCGCAGGACAGACAGCACAGGACCATCCCAGCGATAGCAGTCCCCAGACAGGCTTCTGGGTCTACCCGCACGGCTGCCACAACGCAACCCTCCAAGCTGGAGGGCCGCGAGGTAGGACTCACTAACACTTGCCTCTAGGCCAGGAGGGCCACGAGGTAAAGCTCCCCGGAACATGGCGTCCGTCCCATAAATACTCTCTCCCAGAATGCAACCCGGAGGACCACCTCCGCCGAGCCGTCCACGGGACAGAAGAGCACCCATATACTTCAGCTTGTTGCTTTCCAACACCCACCCATAGTGACAACGACACCCACAGGCAGAAAGTGGAACTGCATGCAACACAGCCAAACTGGAACAGAGGCTAATCTAATGCCGCGTACACACGGTCGGACTTTTCATCTACAAAAGTCCAACGGACGCTGACGGACTAAAGCTGGCTGGTAATCCGATCGTGTGTGGGCTTCTCCGGACTTTCAGCAGACTTTTTCAGCCTCAAATCCGACGGACTTTAGATTTGAAACATGCTTCAAATCTTTACGTCGTAACTACGACGGACCCCGAAATCCGCTCGTCTGTGTGCTAGTCCGACGGACAAAAACCCATGCTAGGGCAGCTATTGGCTACTGGCTATGAACTTCCTTATTTTAGTCCGGTGTACGTCATCACGTACGAATCCGTCGGACTTTTGTGTGGTCGTGTGTAGGCAAGTCCGTTCGTTAGAAAGTCTGCTGCAAGTCCGCCGAAAGTCCGCCGGAAGTCCGCCGGAAGTCTGTCGGACAGGCTGTCGGACTTTTGTAGACGAAAAGTCCGACCGTGTGTACGCGGCATAACTGTAAATTGAATCTGAACTATGTACAGCACAAATGACCCACTAAATTTACATATAAGCAATATATAAGCAATAGATTGTAAAATCTACCAGCGCTACATACTCCCCCCACTACAAAAGAGGTTGTCCTCAATGTCTGGCAAAATATGACTCTCAAGCCTGAGAGTAGGTATTTGAACTTTAAACTTGGATGGGTAAGAAAAAGAGACAGTATAGAAATGCTACAGTTTCAAACATTTGTACAATAACATATTCGTATCAGCAAAAGAAATCACATTAGTCACGTCACAAAACCCCACTATCTATCTAGCTGAAAAGCCTAACAGCTTGATAGGAGATCTAATTGTTCCTGAAAGAAACAAAGTTAAACACACACAGAAATGTACAGTAATATCACCAAACAATTTAGGAGCAAAGCCTCATTCCACAAAAGAATGACACTCTCTTCCCACATATTTTCTTTCTAATGAAAATAAATTAAGGTAACTTGAAAAGTCCATCCCTATCTTGGGGCATATTATATTTTTTCCAGTAAAAGAAACTTTGGTTATCACAGAAGTCTTTGGATATAAAAGCGCTGGAGTGAAAAAAATCTCTTGACCACGGAGATCTCTAAACACTAACACTATCTGGCTATATACCCCAAAGTTCTTATTTCTTTTTAGAAGAACAGAAGACAACAGTTTCTTCGCATAATCACCAATAAAACCGGGGATCTGGTAATGTCAATTTCTTCCCTTGCTTATCCACAGTGGTGATAAAGTAGACAATGTCATCCTTGCCCGATCTGCAAATGACCACCTTGTCAGCATAGATGTGCCGACCATAGTTCCAATGCAGCAAACATCCATTGAAACGTTCATCCATAGCAGTAGAATACCCAGCTTTCCGGAAAGGTTTTAGTACAGACAAATAGTCCCAAACAGCTTCAACGTACCACTGTTCCCGGTTGGCCTCAATTTCCTGCATAATTCCCTGAGTAACATAAGGAAATTCCAGACCATATTCTTTGGCAACACGTTTGGTGAGCACTCTCTGTAAACGGGCAAGTCTAGGCAAAGCTCTGTTTTTCCCCAAACCAGGAGGCACACAAGAATTTGGTGATTTGCGCACCATGGATCCGATAGGTGTCGGCTCAAACTCAAGCAAACTAGCAACTTTCGACAATGTCTCTTTGGTAGTACTGTGCGGCTCCACACAAGGTGATGTCTTCCCAGAATCCAGGGCTGTCCATTCTGAGAAAGTGAGGGCAGAAGCAACATCTTCACACTGGGCCCACAATAGTTCTTGTGACATTGTCTCAAACAAATCATCATCACCGGAGAGATTTGACATAGAATCTATCTACGAGTCTCTCAACTCTTCCGCTGGCAAATATTTACAAAGAGTTCCAGATATGTTCCCCTTTGATCTCTCACCCGTTCCTGACGTGGACTTCTCCGGATCCATATACTCCTTATGCTCCAGTTCAGGTAGTCTCTGGGGCAGGCCTCGAACACGGCCGCGGGAAGCCTTCACATTCAATCACGTAAATTGAATTTGAACTATGTACAGCACAGATGACCCACTACATTTACATATAAGCGATAGATTGTAAAATCTACCAGTGCTACATATATATAGATAGATATATATCTATATCTATATATATATATCTGCATATGCAGATTTATATATATATATATATATATATATAATATATATATGCACATTGAAATAAACATATATGCACATTGAAATAAACACACACACATATATATATATATATATATATATATACTATAAATTCCTAACTTGCTGGTTCTGGGGTGTGTAATGGTGGGGAAGATGTGCTCTGACTGTTCGGTGAAAGAAAGAAGTCAAAAGACTTTTTGCTTTCTCCAGAATACTCAGCCAGCTTTGCACTTCTCTCTCTGATTCTCCACCTCTGGAATGGTGAATCAGAAAGTGAGAATTCTGTCACAGATCGCCAGTGAGGTGCTGAGATCAGTTACTCCATAGTCCCTTACAGATTCTCACTGTGCTGAGATAATCAGCGGAGAACATGTTCTCTGCTGATTATCTCAGTTTCATAAACTCGTAATGACCTGAGATCAGCGGTGAGAATCGGGATGGCCGCTGATCTCAGTTTCATAAAAAGACACCATACTGTAGTGCTGTACAGAGAACACTGAGCCAGTCACATCAGTCTCTGTACCAGAGGAGCTTACACTCGAAAAGCCCCCCTCCCCCCCCAGTCACACATTATTATAGCTCTGACATATACTCCAGTGCTGTACAGAGAACACTAAGCCAATCACTTCAGTCTCTGCACCGGAGAAGCTTACAGTCTAATGTCCCCATCCAGGGCTGCTGTTAGAAATCACGGGGCCTCATACAGCCTACCTGACAGCCCCCCTAAATCAGATGTGACTGAGGACATAGATTTTTAGGTCTCTTTCTCTGCAGCCCCAGCTGCACAGATGAATGAATTGGAAACGCTCTGAAGTTTTTTGCTCATTCACAAACTGAAGCATCGTAAAAACACAGGTCATGGTGCTTTAGTGATGAATGGACACAGGAGTGATTAGTACCGATCACTAACTGTGTTCATTCAGGAAAGGAAGGGGCCAATAAATGATAAATTTAATGGCCCCTTCCCCCATTCCCCATCCTGAAACATCCCCTGTGTGCCCACAGCAGCTGCTGGCAGCAGAGCAGAGGAGGGCACCTGGAAGCACTGCGGGGGAGAGGGGCACATGGGGGGGGGGGGCAGACAACAGATGGAAGGGGTGCATGTGCTAGAACCAATCCCCCTGCAGTGCAGACGGAGGGAGAAAGAGGAGGAGAAGCTGGCAGTGCTGCAGGGGGAGGCAGAAGAGGATTGGTGTTTGCAATAAGACAGTACAGCTGACCCTCCTGCTCATCAGGTGCCCGGGCCCCCCTTTTGAACTGATGGGGACGGGACCAGTACAGGAGGACTGGCTGTATGTCTTTATCAGCGGCCCTGTCCCCACCACAGTTACACACTATTATTTATAAAATTTGTATAGCTCTGACATATACCGCAGTGCTGTACAGAGATCATTAAGCCAGTCACATCAGTCTCTGTACCAGAGGAGCTTACACTCTAATGTCCCCCCCCCCAGTCACACACTATTATTATTCTACATTTGTATAGCTCTGACATATACCATAGTGCTGTACAGAGAACACCGAGCCAGTCACATCCGTCTCTGTACCAGAGTAGCTTACACTTTAATGCCCCCCCACACTCACACACTATTATTATTATACCTTTATATAGCTCTGACATATACTGCAGTGCTGTACAGAGATCATTGAGCCAGTCACATCAGTCTGTGTACCAGAGGAGCTTACACTCTAATGTCCCCTCCACCGACTGATTTTTGTTACAGTTATGTCTCAAGTTCTATACCAGATCATTCAGGAACCCTATGGTCCCCCTGAAATATCCCTACCAGACCCTTAGCTGAGAATGCAGCCAGGCCAAGAAAGTGGAGGAGACGGGCATTGCACTCCCTGTCCTGAACCATATTAGGCTACATGCCCACAACATAGGGGGTATCTTCCCAGGAGGGAGCCCCTGGCAAAGCACCTTGTCCCCATGGTGGAAATTGCCCTTCGGGGCCTGAGATGTCCTATTGGTTTGCTATATATGTCCATTCTGTTTGGGGATACATCTATTGGGTGGAATTGTATTATAGATATTTCAGATTTTGGTTGCTGGATTGTGGTGTTGTTCACCTCTGTGACAGACAGAGTCGGATTCCATGTTCCTCCAAATCTTTGCAACTATTATTGTATATACTCAACTGTTTTAAAGTTTTCCCATATATATGTTTGTTCTCTATAGAGATATCTACACATATAAAAAAACTCTGAAGTACACTCCTGAAGAAGCGGTCTCACCGCGAAACATGTTAAGGACAATTATCTGATCCCCTCTTCCCGGATGAATACACGTTTACTCTTTCAGTTCTTTTTCAGAGATCCAAGCTTATGTGTATTGTATTTTCTCCCTAAAGGTCTATTTTAATCATGATTTGCCTTAAATAAATTTATATTTTTTATACATTTATGTAAGTGAGTCTTTTTACCGTACCATGAAAGTCCACAGTTGCCTCAAATTTTCTGCCTTTTGTTTCTTCAATTGATAAGACGATGGTACATTACTATATCTTTATTTGTTCAGTAGTGATAATTAACCCATGGTGAGGAGGACAAGGGTCTTTTCCCCATAACCCTGGCCGGGTGGTTGTGGGGGTCTGCTGGCTGAGGAGCTTAACAAAATCTGGAACCCCCCTTTAACAATAAGGTACCATCCCCACTATGTGAATGAGTAAGGGGCACAAAGTACCCTACCTCATCCACAAAAAATATAAACAGTAAAAAAAAAACAAAAAAAACAAACACACACAGTATTTGACAAATCCTTTAATAAAAATAAAGTCCAACCATGTACCATCGATTGCGTCATCCATTGATGAATATTAACATGAACCATAATGTCCAACACGACCATCCTGCAAAAAAAAAAGGTCTGGCAGATAACCGCCCATATAATTTATACAAAGGGGCAGGGCCTCACAGGTGATATCATAGACCATATATAGGGATGACCATATTTAGGCAATGATGTCACTGGGATGCCCATGACGTCACTGAGCAAATATCATCACGTCCATATTTGGTTAATGACATCATCCAGGAGACCCTTTCCCTTTGTAATTACTGTATGACTTGTCATCCACCTTGACTGTTGAAATACTGTAACATTTACCTGTTCAGCAGGAACCGAATGTCATGTAAGTAGCAGCATTACTTCCACTGTTATACATGACAGCCTCCCGCTGTCAGTGGTTGTTAAGGACATCAGTGGGTGCAGACGTTGCTGAATCCTTAACAACCAGTGATGTCACTGGCCCCATTCACTTACACATCTGGGAATACCTAGCCATGTAAGCAGAGGAGCCCAGGGTAGTTAAAAAAAGAAAATGCTGGCCCTTCAGCAGGGGCGGACTGACAACTCATGGGGCCCCCGGGCAATAGGAGATTATGGGGCCCCCGGGCAATAGGAGATTATGGGGACCCCAGGCAATAGGAGATTATGGGGCCCCCAAGCAATAGGAGATTATGGGGCCCCCAGGCAATAGATTATGGGGCCACACAGTATACACACACACACACATACAGTATGCACACACAGACACACAATATACACACACAGTATACACACACAGAATACACATACACACACTGAAAAGGTACTGGAGAGGCGGGGCAGCTATAATCTTGGGATTTAAAAAAAAACACAGATTTTTACATACTGTCCCTGGTTTTATTGAAGCTGGCAACCCTGATGGGGCCCCTAAGTGGCATGGGGCCCTCGGGCAGTGCCAGGTGCCCTAATGGTCAGTCCGCCCCTGCCCTGCAGGTCTGGTATATATCTTTAGTGGGGCCCTCTATCCAAACATGCAGCCAGGCAGGTCAAGAATAAAGTGGGGGGCCCCCCTGGCAAAGGATCTTGTCCCCATGTTAATGAGGACAAGGATCTCTTTACAACCCAGGCACAGTGGGTGTAGGGGTCTGCGGGTGAAGGGCTTACTTGAATCTGGAAGCCCTCTTTAACAATGGGGGGGCTCCCAGAATTATGTGCGGGAATCTGGAAGCCCTCTTTAACAATGGGGAGGCTTTCAGAATAAAGTGGGGGACCCCCCTGGCAAAGCATCTTGTCCCCATGTTAATGAGGACAAGGGTCTCTTTACAACCCAGGCACAGTGGGTGTAGGGGTCTGCGGGTGAGGGGCTTACTTGAATCTGGAAGCCCTCTTTAACAATTGGGGGGAGGGGCTCCCAGAATTAAGTGCGGGAATCTGGAAGCCCTTTTTAACAATAGGGGGGGAGCTCTCAGAATAAAGTGGGGGAATCTGGAAACCCTCTTTAACAATGGGGGGCTCTCAGAATAAAGTGGGGGACCCCCCTGGCATAGCATCTTGTCCCCATGTTAATGAGGACAAGGGCCTCTTTACAACTTAGGCAGTAGTTGCGGGGGTCTGCAGGTAAGGGGCTTACAGGAATGCAGAAGACCTCTTTAACAATTGGGGGGGGGCTCCCAGAATAAGGTGGGAGAATCTGGAATCACTCTTTATCAATGGGGGGCTCTCAGAATAAGGTGGGAGAATCTGGAATCACTCTTTAGCAATGGGGGGCTCTCAGAATAAAGTGGGTGAACCCCCTATCAATGCCCCTTGTCCCCATGTTAATGAGGACAAGGGTCTCTTTACAACCCAGGCACAGTGGTTGCAGGGGTCTACGAGTGAGGGGCTTACATGAATCTGAAAGCCCTCTTTAACAATAGGGGAGGTTCTCAGAATAAAGTAGGGGACCTCCCTGGCATAGCATCTTGTCCCCATGTTATTGAGGACAAGGGCCTCTTTACAACCTAGGCAGTAGTTGTAGGGGTCTGCAGGTGAGGGGCTTATAGGAATCCAGAAGACCTCTTTAACAATTGGAGGGGGGGCTCCCAGAATAAGGTGGGGGAATCTGGAAGTGCTCTTTAACAATGGGAGGCTCTCAGAAAAGAAGTGGGGGAACCCCCTGGCATAGCATCTTGTCCCCCCCATGTTAATGAGGACATGAGCCTCTTTACAACCCAGGCACAGTGGTTGTAGGGGTTTGCAAGTGAGGGGCTTATATGAATCTGGAAGCCCTCTTTAACAATGGGAGTGGTGGGGTGCTCCCAGAAAAACGTGCAGGAATCTGAAAACCCTCTTTAACAATAGGGGAGCTCTCAGAATAAAGCGGGGGACCCCCCTGGCAAAGCATCTTGTACCTATGTTAATGAAGACAAGGGCTTCTTTACAACCTAGGCAGTAGTTGCGGAGGTCTGCAGGTGAGGGGCTTACAGGAATCCAGAAGACCTCTTTAACAATAGGGGGGGGACTCCCAGAATAAAATGGGGGGATCTGGAAGCCCTCCTTAACAATGGGGGGGGGTCTCAGAAAAGAAGTGGGGGACCCCCCTGGCATAGCATCTTGTCCCCATGTTGGTGAGGACAAGGGTCTATTTACAACCCAGGCACAGTGGTTGTGGGTGTCTGCGGGTGGAGGGCTTACTGCAATCTGGCAGCCCTCTTAAACAATAAGGGGGCTCCTAGAACCCACCCCTCCCCCTATATGTAAATGAGTAAGGGTACACAAGTTCAGACAGAACACCAAGCTCACCCCTAAATCTGATTCCCCTAAACAAAAATATTCAGAGTAATACAAAATTCCACATTCGGGGTCAGCTAACAGAAACGACTGAGCATTATTACTTCTCTTACAGTAAAGATTCCACATTTTGCTATCTCTTCAATTATAAAGGCATCATAGGTTGACTGCTCTTAAAGTAAAGAATCCGTGGTGGGTCTAGAATAGGCTGAGATCTGCAAAAACAGTTATAATATGAACTGATCAGCCAGGAAACTTGTAATGGGGGGTCCTGAGTGAGAGAGACAATTACAATGTGTGACAGTTACATTAGTAATAATGTAATAATGGACAGTGATCAGTTATAATTAGGGATGAGCTTCGAGTTCGAGTCGCACTCATGTTCGACTCGAACATTGGCTGTTCGCCAGTTCGCCGAACAGCGAACAATTTGGGGTGTTCGCAGCCAATTCGAAAGCCGCGGAACACCCTTTAAAAGTCTATGGGAGAAATCAAAAGTGCTAATTTTAAAGGCTTATATGCATGGTATTGTCATAAAAAGTGTTTGGGGACCTGGGTCCTGCCCCAAGGGACATGTATCAATGCGAAAAAAGTTTTAAAAAAAGCAGTTTTTTCGGGAGCAGTGATTTTAATAATGCTTAAAGTGAAACAATAAAAGTGTAATATTCATTTAAATTTCGTACCTGAGGGGTGTCTATAGTATGCCAGTCTGACAGCAAAATGACATTTCAAAGGAAAAAAAGTCATTTAAAACTACTGGCGGCTATTAATGAATTGCCAGTCCGACAATACACATAAAAGTTCATTGATAAAAACAGCATGGGAATTCCCCACAGGGGAACCCCGAACCAAAATTAAAAAAACAAAATGACGTGGGGGCCCCCTAAATTCCATACCAGGCCCTTCAGGTCTGGTATGGATATTAAGGGGAACCCCGGCCAAAATTTTTTTTAAAAATGGCATGGGGTCCCCCTCAAAATCCATACCAGACCCTTATCTGAGCACGCAACCTGGCAGGCTACAGGAAAAGAGGGGGGACGAGAGAATGCCCCCCCCCGAACCATACCAGGCCACATGCCCTCAACATTGGGAGGGTGCTTTGGGGTAGTCCCCCAAAACACCTTGTCCCCATGTTGATGGGGACAAGGGCCTCATCCCCACAACCCTTGCCCGTTGGTTGTGGGGGTCTGCGGGCAGGGGGCTTATCAGAATCTGGAAGCCCCCTTTAACAAGGGGACCCCCAGATCCCGGCCCTCCCCCCTGTGTGAAATGGTAAGGGGGTACAAAAGTACCCCTAACATTTCACTAAAAACTGTCAAAAATGTTAAAAATGACAAGAGACAGTTTTTGACAATTCCTTTATTTAAATGCTTCTTCTTTCTTCTATCTTCTTTCTTCTATCTTCTATCTTCTATCTTCTTTCGGTTTCTTCCTCCATCTTCTTCTTCTTCTGGTTCTTCTGGTTCTTCCTCCGGTGTTCTCGTCCAGCATCTTCCTCCGCGGCGTCTTCTTCCCTTCTTCTCCTCGGGCCGCTCCACATCCATGATGGCATGGAGGGAGGCTCCCGCTGTGTGACGCTTCTCCTCTTCTGACGGTTCTTAAATAACAAGGGCGGGGACACCTGGTGACCCTGCCCCCTCTGACGCACGGGGACTTGACGGGGACTTCCCTGTGGCTTTCCCCGTGACGCCAGAAGGGGTCAGGGTTACGGGAATTCCCATGCCGTTTTTATCAATGAACTTTTATGTGTATTGTCGGACCAGCAATTCATTAATAGCCGCGAGTAGTTTTAAATGACTTTTTTTCCTTTGAAATGTCATTTTGCTGTCAGACTGTTCTAAACACGGGAAACATGCGCCCCTTTACAGGCATACTATAGACAGCCCCCAGGTACGAAATTTAAAGGAATATTACACTTTTATTGTTTCACTTTAAGCATTATTAAAATCACTGCTCCCGAAAAAACTGCTGTTTTTAAAACTTTTTTTTGCATTGATCCATGTCCCCTGGGGCAGGACCCAGGTCCCCAAACACTTTTTATGACAATAACTTGCATATAAGCCTTTAAAATTAGCACTTTTGATTATTCATGTTCGTGTCCCATAGACTTTAACAGTGTTTGCGTGTTCAAACAAATTTTTTGCCTGTTCACAAGTTCTGGTGCGAACCGAACAGGGGGGTGTTCGGCTCATCCCTAGTTATAATATATAATGAGGAGTAACATTAGTATTACATACAGGGATCAGTAATAAAGGACAGTGATCAGTTATAATATAACATGAGGAGTAACATTGGTATTACATACAGGGACCAGTAATAATGGACAGTAATCAATCATAATATATAATGAGGAGTGTGACGAACCCCTGTCCTCAACATGGACACAAGGTGATTTACACATAAGAGGGGCTAGACACAAGAGCTGGACACTGAGTTTCCAGAGCTCTCCAAGGTAAGCTGAGTTCCACAAACCCCCCACCCAAAGTGGCTCCCGTCACACAGGAGAGCTGGCATCAGGGCCAGACATCACTGAGTTCTGCAAAGCACCAGTAACCTCTTCTTCGTTCTGCGGACAGGAGATAGTGAATCTCTATCCCCAGACACCAGTTATTAAGACTGGGGATTTGATAGACTTCTGCTGAGGAAGAACAACCTTGTGAGCCTCCAGCAGAAGAGCTGGTATTAGAGCCAAACTTCGCTGAGCTCTGCCCAGCACCAACAGCAGCATCTGTGGAGTTACAAGAGACTCCTCCAGCTGAAGCGCTGGCCACCGGACAGAGGGTCCAAGACCTCTGCCCCCCACCTGCGGTAGTCCCAGGGGCCCATGGTGAGAAGGTGACGGTCACTCCCCAGAAGTTAGCCGGAGTGGATGATGTGGGGTCCCTCAGCTGAAGTGCTAACAGGTCAGAATGGCCTCTGCACACAACTGCAGCTTGAGCTGATATCGGTGGATGGGCCTGTGGTCTCCCCTCACAGCAACCCAGCAGAAGGGCTGGCAACAGGGCAGAGTGCTGCTGGCCTCTGCCCTAAACTAACAGAAGAGGGAGTTCCTGTTGTAGTGGATGGGACTTCAGTCTCCACTGACACAACCCCAGAAAATGGTGCGGCATTGAGACAGGAGGACAGCCTTGCTTTGCAAGCACTGGGGGATTTTCACCTACCAAAGGTGTAGGGGACTTCATTTTCCACTTGTATACCCCAGGGATGCTGGGCAGTCAGCCCAGATCCCCAACAGCATGATGGAGTGAGCCCAGTCACCCTGTCTTCTCTCCAGAGGCTGAAAGGACTCCAGGGAGAAGGGCCAGTCCACGCCTTTCCCCAGCGGTGGGCATGTTCTCTGTGAGAGGCAGAGGTTGGCTGGTTGAGTAATGCTCTGTTTGGGACAATTTATTTGGGGTACTGTGTGGATACCGGCATTGGGGGACTGAAACTACTGACTACCTTCAGAGTCAACCCGTTTGGGGTCTCCTCCTGTGTTAGTCTCCTCCTGAAAGGGGAGATGTGTGACGGGAGTCACTTTGGGTGGGGGGTTTGTGGAACTCAGCTTACCTCTGAGAGCTCTGGAAACTCTGTGTCCATCTCCCCTGACCCCTCCTATGTGTAAATCACCTTGTGTCCCATAGGGGCACAGGGTGACCGAGAACCCCATTCTGATCTGTGCTAGTCAGACTCGCTGTACAGTCACACTGGAATGTTGTATATATCTACATATTGTGTGTTGTCTCGTGCTATTGTGGACTCTTTGCTGGGATCGTTTGGGGGTGTGGTTGTATTCCATTATTTTATTATGTCTGTCTGCCTCAGAAGAAAAGTATATTATGGGATGTGTATCCCTGTTGGGGGGGGGGGGATTCCTCCAACAGCTCTCCGTGCTGATAGGACTGTTCACTGATGAAAAGTTTGAATACACCTGACCTGTGTGTCTATTGTTATTGGACAGTTTACTCTGCCCTGAATCCAAGGGTGGGGTGGGGGGTATCAGAGTTATATATCTGTTGTAACATGTGCTTGAATAAAGAGGGTTTTGGTGTTTTTCACCCTACACTGAGCTACGGCTGGTGCCTGGGTGGGCGAAAGGGTCTTGGATAGTGCTGGTTCTGGACTAAGGAAGCATTTACAGCGGACATAGTCCTGTTGAGGACAAGGGTTCGTCACAAGGAGTAATATTAGTATTACATATAGAGATCGGTAATAATGGACAGTGATCAGTTATAACATATAATGAGGAGTAACGTTAGTATTACATCCAGGGATCAGTAATAATGGACAGTGATCAGTTATAACATATAATGAGGAGTAACGTTGGTATTACATCCAGGCATCCAGGGATCAGTAATAATGGACAGTGATCAGTTATAATATATAATGAGGAGTAACATTAGTATTACATCCAGGGATCAATAATAATGGGCAGTGATCAATTATAATATATATTGAGGGGTAACATTAGTAACAGAGATCATGAATAATGGACAGTGATCAGTATTATAACATATATTGAGGAGTAACATTAGTATTACAAAGAGGGATCAGTAATAATGGACAGTGATCAATTATAATATATAATGAGGGGTAACATTAGTATTGCACACAGGGATTAGTAATAATGGACAGTGATCAGTTATAATTTAACATGAGGAGTAACATTATTACATAGAGGGATCAGTAATAATGGACAGTGGTCAGTTATTAAATACAATGAAGAGTAGCATTAGTACAGTATTACATAGAGGGATCAATAATAATGGACAGTGATCAATTATAATATATAATGAGAAGTAACATTAGTATTACATACAGGGATTAGTAATAATGGACAGTGATCAATTATAATATATAATGAGGGGTAACATTAGTATTACATACAGGGATTAGTAATAATGGACAGTGATCAATTATAATATATAATGAGGGGTAACATTAGTATTACATACAGGGATTAGTAATAATGGACAGTGATCAATTATAACATATAATGAGGGGTAACATTAGTATTACATACAGAGATCAGTAATAATGGACAGTGATAAGTAATAATATAACATGAGGAGAAACATTAGTATTACATACAGGGATCAGTAATAATGGACAGTGTTATAACATAACATAAGGAGTAACATTACATTAGTATTACATACAGGGATCAGTAATAATGGACAGTGATCAGTTAAAATATATAATGAGGGGTAACATTAGTATTACATACAGAGATCTGAAATAATGAAAATATAATGTGTAATATCAGATAATGATGAGAACACAGTGATGATAAATTTACAGAAGTATATAACAGAGTATATATATATATCATATAATGGTAATATAAGATAATAATATAAGAATCTGATGGGTGATCTTACTCCGTGTATAATGATTGGGGAGTAATAATGACCAACTACTATAACAATAACAATTATCAGTAATAATCTATCTGTATAATTATAATGTATGAGAATAGTAATGTAATGATAATGTACGAAGATGGATGACAGAACAATACAAATGAATAAAGAAGGGTAATAATAATAATAATAATAATAATAATAATAATAATAATAATAATAATAATAAAAAATATGTTGTTGTTGTAATGGGTAATATAATAATTATAATGAACAGAGAATTATAATATATCCTGTATAATGTATAATAATGTTGTATAATATAATAATAAGCATACACACAGAAACATGATAATGATTATAATTTACAGAGAACAGTAACATATCTATTACAATGTACAATGATAAATAATAATATCATTATTATAATGTACAATGATAGATAAAAATGACAGTGAGGGGCTAATAATAATGATAATGATAATACACAAGGGTAAGCAATAATAATTATTATAAGCTGTATAGAGAGGTGATGATATTAATAATTATAATGTACAGAGAACAGTAATATAACCATTACAATATACAATGAATAATAATGATAATAATATATATTTGTATATATATGATAGGTAATCTAAACAATGTGCAGTGAGGGGATAAAACGTATAATATATAATGATATGTAATAATAATTATTATCGGATATAGAAAGAGGTGATAATAATAGTATTTATAACGTACAGAGAATAGTATCTAAAATCTATATGTATAATGATGGATAATAAAATAATAATAATATAATACAATGATATGTAACAATAATTATAATGTATAGAGGGGATGATGATGATAATAATAATAATAAAAAGATAAGAAATGAGGGATGATGTATAATAATTGTAATGTGGAGAGAGGGGTGATGATGGGTGATGATGAGGGTGTCCGGGTCCCGGGGGTGTAGTGATGAGGTGTAAGGCTCTTGGTGTCTCCCCTCCCCCCTATGTACTCCTCTCCTGTGTCCTCCTCTCCTCGCTGTGCCGATCACATCGCCGCGATCTCCCCTCCGCACTGATCCGAGCCGCGATCTGATCTCCGCAGTCCGCGATCTCTCCTCCTCTGCAGATCTCACTGCGGGTGTCCCAATCATCACCCGACCCTATGGAGCCCGGGGAGACCCACCGACTGGTGGAGCCCAACAGGACCCACACCCGACTGAAGATCCAGAGGTGAGCCCAAACCCTTTATTGCACCCCAATATTGGACAACACACACCCCAATACTGAACACCCCACACCTGAGTATTGGACACCCCTCTCCTATTATAATACTTAAATACTGAACACCCTACATTCTTCTATACACCCGATTTATGGACACCCCACTCTTTTTATTACACCTAAATATTGGGCACCATACATCCTTCTATACACCCCAATTCTGGACACCTGACACCTCCATACTGGACACCTCATAGCCTTCATTATACCGAATACTGGACACCCCAAATCTTTCATTACACTGGACACCCGACACCCTTCATTACACCCCAGTCTTGGACACCGGGCACCTCAATACTAAACACCCAATTCCCTTCATTACACACAAATACAGGACACCCGACAACCCTCCATATACCAGAATACTAAGCACCCAGATATCTTGTACACCCTATTATTTGTACACCCCATCACCATCCACACATCCCTCAAACATCAAATATTAAGCAAACACCCGAATACTACTTCCCACAATCATTTACATTTTCTACACACCCGAATCCTCTCTTTACACCCCATTATCACCCATTGTCACCCGGATCCAATACACACCACACCAGTACCGTCACCCGATTGTTGCTCTATCAATTCATTCAAATGTCCTGTACATCCAATTACCGCACACCCCATCTAGATATCCTGTACACCCCATTACTGCACACCCCATCCAGATATCCTGTACACCCCATTACTGCACACCCCATTCAGATATCCTGTACACCCCATTACTGCACACCCCCTCCAAATATCCTGTACACCCCATTACTGTGCTCAACCTCGCAGTCATGCAAACACCCAACAACCCCTCAAATGGCAATGACCTCAACAACACCCGAATCGAGATTATCACAATGCTCCAAAGTATAGCACACCCCATATCCCACCAACACCCGGATCCACACCCAACCTACACAAGGTCTCATCCATATTATTGTAATCCAGTACACATCACCCGACTATTATCCTTGACACCACAATCACTCCACACACCCCATATTTGCCCACTCCTATATACCATATTCCTCCATCCAACTCCCCACATACCCTATAATCCTCCTCCATCACCCCACACACCATATAATCCTTCTCCTTTACCCCACACACCCTATAATCCTCCTCTATTACCCCACACACCCTATAATCCTCCTCCATCACCCCACACACCCTATAATCCTTCTCCTTTACCCCACACACCCTATAATCCTCCTCCATTACCCCACACACCCTATAATCCTCCTCCATCACCCCACACACCCTATAAGCCTTCTCCTTTACCCCACACACCCTATAATCCTCCTCCATTACCCCACACACCCTATAATCCTCCTCCATCACCCCACACACCCTATAATCCTCCATCACCCCACACACCCTATAATCCTTCTCCAACACCCCACACACTCTATAATCATCCTCCATCACCACACACACCCTATAATCCTCCTCCATCACCTCACACACCCTATAATCCTCCTCTATTACCCCACACACCCTATAATCCTTCTCCATCACCCCACAAACCCTATAATCCTCCTTCATCACCCCACACACCATATAATCCTCCTCCATCACCCCACACACCCTATAATCCTCCTTCATCACCCCACACACCCTATAATCCTCCTCCATCACCCCACATACCCACTATTCATCCCTCCATTGCCCAATATTTTTCCTCTATCACTCCACACACAATATTCACTCCTTCATAACTCCTTACACCCATTATTAACACCTTCATAACCCTTATACCTCCCTCCATCTGCCCACACACCCCATATGCTTCCTCCATCACCTCACACACCCCAAATCCCTCCTCTATCACCTCATAGACCCCATATTTCTCTTCCATCACCTCACACACCCCAAATCCCTCCTCTATCACCTCATAGACCCCATATTCCTCTTCCATCACCTCACACACCCCAAATCCCTCCTCTATCACCTCATAGACCCCATATTCCTCTTCCATCACCTCACACACCCCAAATCCCTCCTCCATCACCTCATACACTACATATCCCTCCTCCATCACCTCACACACCCCAAATCCCTCCTCCATCACCTCATACACCCCATATTCCTCATCCATCACCTCACACACCCCAAATCCCTCCTGTATCACCTCATACACCCCATATTCCTCATCCATCACCTCACACACCCTAAATCCCTCCTCCATCACCTCACCCAAATCCCTCCTCCATCACCTCATATACTCCATATTCCTTCTCTTTCACCTCACACACCCCAAATCCCTCCTCTATCAACTCATAGACCCCATATTCCTCTTCCATCACCTCACACACCCCAAATCCCTCCTCTATCACCTCATAGACCCCATATTCCTCTTCCATCACCTCACACACCCCAAATCCCTCCTCTATCACCTCATAGACCCCATATTCCTCCTCCTTGAGTCCATAGTCCTCTGCCTTCATCTCACACACCCCATATTCCACCTCCATGACCTCACACACCCCATATTCCTCCTCCATCACCTCATACACCCCATATTCCTCCTCCTTCACCCCATATTCCTCCGCCTTCATCTCACACACCCCATATTCCTCCTCCATCACCTCACGCACCCCATATCCCCCCTCCTTCACTTCACAGACCCCATATTCCTCCTCCATCACCCCACATACCCCATTTTCCTCCTCCATCACCTCACACACCCCAGATTCCAAACACATCACCCCAAAATGTTACTTCACCATCCACAAAAAATATTTACTTCTACATCACTCCACACACCCTTTATAACCCTTCCATTACCCCACACACACAATATTCACCTCTCCATCACTCTATACACCCAACACTTTTTCTTCATCCCACACACCCAATATTTCTCCTCCACCATCCCACACACCCCATATTTCTCCTCCATCATCCCACACACCCCATATTTCTCTTCCATCATCCCACACACCCCATATTTCCCCTCCATCATCCCACACACCCCATATTTTTCCTTCATCATCTTACACACTCCATATTTCTCCTCCGTCATCCCACACACCCCATATTTCTCCTCTACCATCCCACACACCCCATATTTCTCCTCCATCATCCCACACACCCCATATTTCTCTTCCATCATCTCACACACCCCATATTTCCCCTCCATCATCCCACACACCCCATATTTCTCCTCCATCATCCCACACACCCCATATTTCTCCTCCATCATCCCACACACCCCATATTTCTCTTCCATCATCTCACACACCCCATATTTCCCCTCCATCATCCCACACACCCCATATTTCTCCTCCATCATCCTACACACTCCATATTTCTCCTCCGTCATCCGACACACCCCATATTTCTCCTCTACCATCCCACACACCCCATATTTCTCCTCCATCATCCCACACACCCCATATTTCTCCTCCATCATCCCACACACTCCATATTTCTCCTCCATCATCCTACACACTCCATATTTCTCCTCCGTCATCCCACACACCCCATATTTCTCCTCTACCATCCCACACACCCCATATTTCTCCTCCATCATCCTACACACTCCATATTTCTCCTCCGTCATCCCACACACCCCATATTTCTCCTCTACCATCCCACACACTCCATATTTCTCCTCTACCATCCCACACACTCCATATTTCTCCTCCATCATCCCACACGCCCCATATTTCTCCTCCATCATCCCACACACCCCATATTTCTCCTCCACCACCCCACACACCCCATATTTCTCCTCCATCATCCCACACACTCCATATTTCTCCTCCATCATCCCACACACCCCATATTTCTCCTCCATCATCCCACACACCCAATATTTATCCTCCATCATCCCACACACCCCATATTTCTCCTCCATCATCCCACACACCCCATATTTCTCTTCCATTATCCCACACACCCCATATTTCTCCTCCATCATCCTTCACACCCCATATTTCTCCCTTATCAGCTCACGCAAACTATATTGCTCCCGATTCACCCCACATATCCCAAATAGATCCTCCATTAACCCACATACCCTAAATTCCACCCAATCTCCCCCCTCCACACACACACACACACAAGAATCCTCTTCCATCCCCATACACACACCAGATTCCTCCTTCATCACCCCACACACCCCACATTTCCCCTAATTACCCCCCACACCCCTATGTTCTTCTTTTATCACCCCCACACACTCATAATCACCCTCCATCACCCCCACACCATAATTTCCTTCATCATCACACACATACACCATATTCCCCCTCTATCACCCCACACACCCCGCATTTCTTTTCCACCACCACACGCACATCCTCCTCCTCTATCAGCCCAAACACCCAAAATTCCACCTCCATCACCTCATACACTCAATATTTCTTCTCTATCACCCTATACAGCAAACATTTACCCCTCCATCAATCCACACCCCATATTTCACCTTAATCACCCAACACCTGATTTCCCTGCTTCATCATCCCACATACTCAAAATTCCTCCTCCATCACCTCATGCACACCATGTTCCCATTCCATTACCCCCTAACACACACCCCTAAGTTCCTTCTTCATCACCCCACAAACCCCATATTCCCCTTCCATTATCCCTCACACCCCTATGTTCCACCTTCATCATGTCACACACCCCATATACCTCCTTCATCACCTCACACACCCCATATTCCTCCTTCATCACCTCACACATCTCATATTCCTCCTTCATCACCTCACACACCCCATATTCCTCACCTCCATCACCCCACACACCCCATATTTATCGTTCATCACTACACACACACACATACCATATTCCCTTTCCATCACCCAGATTTCTACTGCATCATCTCACAGACTCCAAATTCCTTCTTTATCACCCCAAACACCCCATTCCTTCACCATCATCTTACATACCCTCAAATTCCTCCTCCATCACTTCACACACATCCCATATTCATCCTCCATCACCCCACACACCTCCAATATGCTTTCTCCCACACAAAACAAATTCCTCCTTCATTATCACAAACAATTAAACCCAACATTCCTTCCTACATCACCCCATACACCACATTTCTCCTACAACACCCCATATTCCTCCTCCATCACCCCATACCCTCAACATTCACCCCTCCATCACCCAGCACACTCCACCATTCCATGCACTCCTCCTCCATCAAACTTCACACCCATTTTTGTTTTCCCCTCGCCCTGCACACCCAATATTTACACCTCCATCCCCCAGCACACCCAATATTCCCCCTCTGTCACCCCATGCACATAAAATATATACCCCTTTTGTACTCCTCCATCACCTCACACACTCCATATTTATCTTCCCTCATCCCAGATACCCCATATTTCTCCCTCCGTCACCCCACACACCCCATATTCTTCCTCTATCACCCTACACACACTATATTTGTTCTTAATCACTCCACACACACCAAATTCACCCTCCATTGCCCCACATACCCAATACTCACTTGTCCATCACCATGCACACCCTATAATAACACCTTTATCAATCCACACACCTCATATTCCTCCTCCATAACCCCCACACCCTATTTTCCTGCTCCATTATTCCATACAACCAAAATTCCTCATTGATTACCCCACACACTCAATGTTCTGGTGATATAGATCTGGCTCTGGAGAGGAGACATGGTTCTGATAGTAAAGATCTGGTTCTGGGGAAGAGACATGGGTCTGCTAGTAGAGCTCTAATGTGGGAGAGGAGACATGGTTGTGGTAGTACAGATCTGTTTCTGGAGAGGAGACACGATTCTGGTAGTACAGATCTAGTTCTGGAGAGGAGACATGTTTCTGGTAGTACAGATCTGGTTCTGGAGAGGAGACATGATTCTGGTAGTACAGATCTGGTTCTGGAGAATAGACATGGGTCTTCTAGTAGAGCTCTAGTACAGGAGAAGAGACATGGTTCTGGTAGTACAGATCTGGTTCTGGAGAGGAGACATGTTTTTGGTAGTAAAGATCTAGTTCTAGAGTAGATATATGGTTCTGGAAATACAGCTCTGATTCTGGAGAGAAGAAGGGTCTAGTAAAACAGCTCTGGCACTGGAGAAGAGACATGGGTCTAGTACTAGAGCTATAGTACTGAGGAGGAAACATGGTTCTGGTAGTATAGATCTGGTTCTAGAGAGGAGACATGGTCCTAGTAGTACAGATCTGGATCTAGAGAGGAGACATGGTGCTGGTAGTGCAGTACAGTTATGATTCTGGAGAGGAGATATGGTGCTGGTAGTACAGATCTGGTTCTGGAAAGGAGATATGGGTCTAGTAGCACAGCTCTGGTTCTGAAGAGGAGACAAACTTTTGGTAGTAGAGCTCTGGTACTGGAGAGGAGACAAGGTTCTTGTAGAAGGGCTCTGGTAATGTGGGAGTCATGATTCTTGTAGAATGGTTATGGATGTACAGGGGAGGTTCAAGTAGTACAGTTCTAGTTCTGGAGAGGAGATATGGTCCGTGTAGTACATCTCTGGTTCTGGAGAAGCGACACGCTTCTGGTACTACATATCTGGTTCTAGTGGTACATCTCCGATTCTGAAGAGGAGACATGATTTCAGTGGTACAGCTCTAGTTTTTGGAAGGAGACATGGTTCTTGTAGCAGAGCTTTGGTTTTGGCATTGAGGCATGATTCCTGTAGAACAGTTCTGGTTCTGCAAGGGGGACTTGGCTCTTGTAGTACAGTTCTGGTTCTGGAGAAGAGGCATGGTTCTAGTAGCACAGCTCTGGTTTTGCAGGGAAGTTCTGGTTCTGGTCATACACATGGAGTTCTGGAAAAGAGACACGATTCTCATAGTACAGCTCTGGTTCTGGAGAGGAGACACCATTTCTTTATTTAAGTGCAGTGTTAGTTTAAAAATAAACAGTGTTACTGCACCTAAAAAGATGGCTTTTTATTCTGTAATTTGTCCTGTTTAAAACTACACTAAAATTATGATTTTGGTACAAAGCATTGCAAAGTTATTTGTACATGAAGTAAAGTATTTTTTTTTTTTTTAGATTTGCACTTTTTTCAGTGTGATACGTGTAAATGTATGTAAAAGGTGTAAAAATATTAATGAACAAAGCACACAAAAACAGAAAAAAAGTTCAACCACTTGCCCACTGGGCACTTTTACCCCCTTCCTGCCCAGGGCAATTTTCAGCTTTCAGCGCTGTCACTTTTTAAAGGACAATTGCGCGGTCATCATTTTTTTTAACACAAATAGAGGTTTCGTTTTGTGGTATTTAATTACTGCTGGGTTTTTTATTTTTTGCTAAATAAACAAAAAAGACCGAAAATTTTGAAAAATAATCACATTTTTAACAGATTAACAGTACAGATAAAGGATCTATTTTTATTTTACAGATCCAAAAAGTTTTTTTTCCCATTGCTATAAAAAACATTTGATCACAGTTATAAGCATATGGTGAGAACATCTATACACCAACAAGCATAGAATGCATTAACCACTTGCTTACTGGGCACTTAAACCCCCCTTTCTGCCCAGACCAATTTTCAGCTTTCAGCGCTGTTACTCTTTGAATGGCAATTGCGCGGTCATGCTACAGTATACTCAAATTACATTTTTATCGTTTTTTTCCTCACAAATAGAGCTTTCTTTTGGTGCTATTTGATCACCACTGGGTTTTTTATCTTTTGTTAAAAGATTTTAAAAAAGACCGAAAATTTTGAAAAAAAATACAAAACCGTTTTATATTTTGTTATAAAATTTTGCAAATAGGTAATTTTTCTCCTTCATTGATGTATGCTGATGAGGCGGCACTGATGGGCACTGATAGGCTGCATTGATAGGCACTGATAATGTGGCACTGATGGGCACTGATAGGCATCACTGGTGGGCACTGACAGGTGGCACTGGTGGGCACTGAGAGGTGGCACTGATGGGTGGCACTGATGGGCAGCACTGAAGGGTATTGATAGGTGGCACTGAAGGGCACTAATAGGTGGCACTGATAGCTGGAACTGATGGGTAATGATAGGTGGCAGTGATGGGCACCAATGGGTGGCAGTGATGGACAGTGATGGGCACTGGTAGGTGACACTGATAGGCAGCACTGCACGGTGGCACTGATGAGGCATTAATTGGCACACTGGTGGGCATTGATAGGTGACACTCCTGGGCATTGATAGTTGGCACTGATTGGTGGCACTAATATACACTGGTGGGCACTGATATGCACTGTGTGGGCACTGGCAGGTGGTACTGATTGGCACAGATGAAGCGACCGATGTCCCTTACACAAAATCCGGTGATCGGCTTTTTTTCTCCTCACGCTGTCAGCGTGAGAAGAAAAAAAAACGATTACCGATCTTCTGTATACATCACGTGATCAGCTGTCATTGGCTGACAGCTGATCACGTGGTAAGGGGCCGGGATCAGCCTCTTACTCTGATCTGTGATCACCCGAGTCTCATTGACTCGGGTGATCACAGCACGCGCCCTGCAGGGGGCGAGCGGGGAGCGTGCAAAGGGGAGGACATCTGGTGGCTTCCCGGCAATGTAGGTCCGCTCTGTAGCCGTCATTCGGCTATAGGGCGGAGGGGAACAGGTTAAGATAAAAAACCTTCTGCCTTTACAAGCCCTTTAAGAGTCTTTCTCCCATTGCTAATTAGGTCCCCTATTGTTTCTGTCTGTCTGAGCATCTCCTGTAGATGAGATTTATCTTGTGACCACTTTAACTTGTTATGGAACTATTGTGAGGTGTTATGTTTTATGCTTGTAATAATGTGTATTGTACAGTAATTTGTATTCAGGGTTGTAGGTGCCGAATAGTCTGGTCACCTAGGCTGGTTTAGGTGACTAGTTAATTAGCTTATGTTAATTATATCACTGTCAGCTATGAGTTGTTAGAGGGAGAATTTCTCCAACGGTCTGTCCTGCTGATGAGGCTGTCTATGTGTCCAGTTACTGATTGAATTTATTTGTTGAAAAGTTTGAATGTTCCCATATCTCATGTTAATGGATATACAGTTTACCCCACCATGTGTCATTATGCAAAGAAAGGGGGGGGGGGGGATTGTCCCAAGAGCGTATATCTCGTTGTGCCTGTGTTTCAATAAACAGTTGATGTTTTGCGCCACCCTACGAGCAAGGGAAGCTTATACGGCGGACATACTCCTCTTGAGTTCCGGGGTCCATCACAATGTGATTGCCATATTGCTGTTATGTTTGGTTTAAGGCTTTGGTGGTTGGCGTTAGCCATTTTGCTAATTTTGCTTCTCGAATGCATCGTTTCTTTTGTGTTTACATCTGCCCACGATACTTTTTTTTTGTAATTTTGTCAATAATCTCATATAGACAAATTTTGCAAAACAAAAGGGAAATATTGTCTGATTCAGAGGAGTAAATGGGTGCTTCTTCCTTTAGAATCAACACATTCCGCTCATACCTAGTGGCCAAGCCAGAATGTGTTTGTCTGATGTGAGGGTGGAGGGGATTGTAGACTTCCTTCCTTGTAAGCTGCTATAGTGGGGTCTTTGTAATCTATAAAGCGCTGAGTAATATATGTAGGAATATAATGAGGAGTTATTAATTAAATAGAGCAGTGATGGTGAACCTTGGCACCCCAGATGTTTTGGAACTACATTTCCCATGATGCTCATGTACTCTGCAGTGTAGGTGAGCATCATGGGAAATGTAGTTCCAAAACATCTGGGGTGCCAAGGTTCGCCATCACTGATATAGAGTATCTATAGTCAGTCTTATTTTGCAGCCATACAAAAAAATGTACATATTCTAAAGTGGTAGTACTTGGTCCATGGATAAATCACCAGCAATTTTCCTGACTGCAGATGATACGCTACAAAGCAGAGCTGTTAGTTGGCAGGAGGCAGCGTCGGGTGAGGACCTCTTTTTTTTTTTTTTTGAATACAGGTTGGCGGAGCGGCATTCAATTTTTTACATTTTTTTTTTATTAGGGACTTTACTGTCTTTACTTACACTACTTCTTTTCTTTATGTAAATAAGTAGGGGTACTATGTACCCCATATTCATTCACATGGGGGGGGGGGCAGCATCTTGTTAAAGGGGGCTTCCAGATTCTAATAAGCCTCCGCCCACAAGCCCCCCCCCCATGTTGAGGGCACGTGGCCTGATATGGTTCAGGGGGGACACTCACTCGTAACCTCCCTTTCCTGGTCTGCCGGCCTGCATGGTTGTATAACGGTCTGGTACGGATTTCGGAGGGGACCCAAGGCGTTTTTTATTTTAATTTTGGCGTGGAGTTCCCCTTAAAATCCGTACCAGACCTGGAGGGCTTGGTATGGATTGGGGGCGGGGGGGGCGCACAGTTTATTTTTTTTAATGCCGGCATTCCTTTGTTTACATTCAGCTGTCAGCGGGGAATCCTGCTGACAGCTGATGAGTCATCAATTGTTAAGGACGTGGTGGCTGCCCGCTCCTTAACAATCCTTTATTCACTGCTAAATACTGGCTACATGCCGGTACAAAAACTGAAATATGCCAGTACAAACGCTAATATGAGCGTTTTTTTTTATCCAGCATTTTTCTGTTAAGCTCCTAGTGTGCATGGAGCCTGATAGATGATTGAAGATGGTGAAGGCCAAATTTCATTCTGTCAATCATTGAACTTTTAGTTCTAGTTAGATAATACCTGTATAAGTTAGTTGTATGGAGGAAACCATAAGGGATGGGGTTCTTCCTATACCCAGACAAAGGTAAGTACAATGATGTAAAATGTACTCTGTTGTCCACATTTCTGCAGCTGGTACAGGATTGGTTGAGTGACACGATACACCAACATTATTTCATGGAACACGTTCATTGGAGGTGACTCCTATTTGGGTTTCAGTGTCTTCTCAGGAACCAAGGACCTCTTCCCAGGATTTCCCTTCACGAATGGCAGCTCGGCCGTGTCCATTGAGCTGGAGAGGCCTGTGTCCCAACACTGCCATGGCACATGCCTACCATCAGACTGCCAGCAGAAGCTTCAAGCTCGGAAGAAGTTGTACTTTGCCTGCATTGTATGCTTTATCTTCGTGATCGGGGAGGTGGCAGGTAACTTGTTATGGAGATGTAGATATCTGTGTCAGTAGGGCAGTGTACATTCCATGGTCCTTCTGTGTCCTTCCAGGGGGTTACCTTGCCCACAGCTTGGCCATCATGACAGATGCAGCTCATCTCCTCACTGACCTGGGCAGTATGTGTGTCAGTATCTTCTCCTTGTGGATCTCAACGCGACCTCCAACCAAACATATGACCTTTGGTTGGCACCGGTCCGGTAAGTGGAACACAAGAGTTTTCTGTAACTCAATCAACTGTCTTCTCAGGAAGTCTAATATTTTTATTGGTCAGAAATGTCTATGTAAGCGTGGGCCGGGACAGGCTTAATTACCAACGATATTTCACATTGTACTGGCAGAGCCTCCTTTATTGGCAATGAACTGAACTAAAGGCTTTCTGAAGCTGCCATCATACGGTAGGTGGCTATTTTTTAGGGATTTCATGCTTCCATGTCCTACCTTAGGTTAAGCCATAGCATTGCCATGAAATAAGGTCCGGGCTGTGTTCTGGATTAATGCCATATTGCAGGGGTCTCCAAACATTCTAAACAAATGGCCAGTTTCCTGTACTTCAAACTTTAGGGGGGCAGACTGTGGCCAGTGGAAGTAGAAAATGTCCTGACCTCAGTGGGAATAACAATGCCCCATCATTGCTATTAGGGGGAGTAATAGTGCCCCATTGTTGGTATCAATTGGAGGAGTAGTGCCACATCATTGGTGTCAGTGGGAGGAATAGTGACCCATCGTTGGTATCAATGGGAAAAATAGTGCCCCATCATTGGTATCAATGGGTGGAATAGTGCCCCATCTTTCGTGTCAGTAGAAGCAATAGTGCACCATCATTGGTATCAATAGGAGGAATAGTGCCCCATCATTGGTGTCTATAATGTACCATCTAATGTACCTTTAGATGTTGAGAAAGACTGTCCCCAACCTTCATAGACTTTTCTGCCTTCTATGGAATGATATCTGGGTGGAGACTGTTTCATATTTGGTCTTACATGTAGACCTTCATAGAAGGACAGGCATGGATGGTAGATATACAATATGGTTGATTCATCTTGTATTCCATTATTTTGTGTTTGATGTAGAGATTCTAGGAGCTCTGGCGTCAGTCCTCTCCATCTGGATTGTGACGGGGGTGTTGGTGTACCTGGCTGCCGCTCGGATCATCAATAACGACTATGATATTGATGGACACGTCATGCTGATCACATCTGGCTGCGCTGTGGTTGTCAACATCCTGTGAGTGAGGAACGTTTAAACTTAAAATTTGTAAACTTGTAAATTAAAAAGTCAGGTCAGGTCCTTGATCAGGCACTTCCTGTTATAGGGTGACAACGCTCTGTCCTTGTCTCTCAACTGTGCTTCTGAGTTGTCACCAAGCAGTATTCTATGAGGCAGCATTAGGGCTCATTTACACTTGCTTCGACTTTAACACACATTAAAGCACCTGTGTTTTTGATGCTTTGGTGATACTTTTTTTAAGCTTTAATGTAGCTTGGCAAATGCCCGGTGTGTGTTTTCTCTTTGTTTTGAAGAGGCCCAGTAGAACCCCAGCTCAGTAGTATCCCCACTCAGCAGATCCCTAGCTCATTAGTACCACTGTTCAGCAGATCCCTAGAATATTAGTACCCTCATTCAGCAGATCCCCTGCTCAGTAGTACCACCCGCTCTGCTGATGCCCCACTCAGTAGTACCCCCATCTTTACTGATCCCCCACTCAGTAGTAAGACCAAGCTCTGCTGATCCCCCACTCAGTAGTAACCCCCAGACCTGCTGATCCCCCACTCAGTAATAACCCCCCAGGTTTGCTGATCCCCTGCTCAATAATAACCCCCAGCTCTGCTGATCCTCTGTTTTGCTGATCCTTCTCTCTTTCAGGTCCCCGTTCACCTCTCGCTATTTTGCTCCCACACCGCGCACCATGTTTAATATTGTTAGTTTCTCCTGCTCCAGTCTCCTAGCTCTGATGATCCTCTGCCGCTCAGTCCTCTCTCTCTGGTCCCCACTCACCTTCTGCTATAGCGTTCCCATGTTGCACCCCACATTTGCCGTCTGCTAGTTGCCTTGCTCCGGACCCCACTCACCTTCCTGTTGCTCCATGTTGTGCACCAGATGTGATGTCTGCACCAGATACTCCCAGAATATATACACATGAATCGGAAGTGACTGCCGATGAAGTCTTTCTGGTTCGCTTGTTGGTATCCCAGTGCATCCTGGGATATCTCATACCTGCGATACCTCCAAAGGAAAGTGAAGCTAACTCTGAATAAATGCTCCTCAAAAACTGTAGGTGCTGTACGTGAGCATTGTCATAGACTTCTATGGAGGCTTTAAAGACACTTTGAAGCACCAAGAAGGCAGCACGGGGTATCATTTTTGAAGTGAAGCATAGCAACCACAACGTGTTAACAGGACTGTAAGGTAACCATTTTATTTAGTGACAGGCATTTTAATGGATATTCAGAGTGCTTTCAAAAAAGCGTGTCCAATGCCACATTTTAAAGCAAGTATAAATGAGCCCTAAAGAGTTGCTTGTGAGAATCCAGAGCCTCTTCTCCAATAATGACTGTGGCTCCCTTTGTTCCCCCAGCATGGCCTACATCCTTCACCAGTCCACCACCTTCCACGGGCACAGCCACGGCTCAGGGTATGAGAAAATTGGAGAGAGTCCTACCGGTGGCCTTCCCCTGCTGGGACCCCACGGCAATACAAGCGTCAGAGCTGCCTTCATCCACGTGCTCGGAGACCTCCTGCAGAGTATTGGGGTGATGGTGGCCGCCATTATTATCTACTTCAAGGTGAGCGAAGGGTCACTGTGAGGACCGAATGCGTATTATGCTCTACATGGCAATTTTTACAAAGTGCTTATGGAGGTGATTCGAGAAGCTGCAAGGGGGCCACAAGGGACGACCATAAGGATTATTTTCTTGAGACCTGGCAGTTAACCGAGAAAAGCTTCCAGTGAAATCTCTGCTGTAAGTGCGTCCGTTGCTCCTCTTACACCGTATAATTGTTTTTAAGCAATGTTGAGTCTTTTATATGAAATAAGAGCCATCTGAGAAGGTGAGAGAGGAAAATTACGTTACGGGAAATGCAGGCTGGGTGTGAGAAGGGAATACACAGAATGGGGGCTGTTATGTGCGGAATGTTCCGGGCTGTGCTCTGGAACAGATCATAGGGCCCCATTGCAAAATTTGAATGGGGCCCCCTGGCAACCTCCTCACTGTCAGTGACCTTAACCACTTGAAGACCAGGCATTTTCAGGCACTCTTAGTTTGCATGTGAAAATCATTTTTTTTTTTGCTAAAAAATTTCTTAGAACCCCCAAACATTATATATTTTTTTAAAGCAGAGGCCCTAGAGAATAAAATGGTGGGTTTTTCAATTTTTGAATTTCACACAGTATTTGCGCAGCGGTTTTTCGAACGCAATTTTTTGGAAAACAATACACTGTTTTAAAATTTTTATGTAAAAGAACACAATACACAACCCAATTTTTTAGTAAAAATATAAAATATGATGTCACGGTGAGTAAATAGATACCAAACATGTCACGCTTTAAAACTGCGCAACAGCAACAAACGGCGTAAATTTTACTATCATAGGAGACGTTTTAAAGCCTTTACAGGTTAACACTTTAGATGTACAGAGGAGGTCTGGTTTCTAGAATTACTGCCCATGATCCAACGTTCGCAGCGATACCTCAAATGTGTGGGACGATCGCTGTTTGCGTGCGTGTGTCACCAGTGGTGGCTGGTGTTTTTTTTTTTTGGGGTGAGGCACTACCTCCCCTCCTCCAAGGCACTAACACAGCCCCCCCCCCCAGCACCCACTGTCCTTACCCTGTATGCGGGCATTGAGAGCGTTGCGGGCTCAGGGAAAGCTGTCCTCTCATGGAGCAGCTTTCGTGGTGTCTCCTCTCTGCTCCTCCTCTCGCTAGGCGTCCAATAGAAACGCCTGATGTTTTGGCCAAGTGGAAAACAGGTTTCATACCTGCTTCCCAATTGGCCGGGTGGAGGATCAGTGTTGCATCACTTTTATTGCTGTCACAAGGAATGTGAACATCCTTGTGACAGCAATGGGCATGTGACAGGTACACTTTATGGAGGGATCCTGGGGGTCTATAAGACCCCAAATCCCTTCATTGCACTTGAAAGCATCCATAATGCCAAGATCTGCATTTTTTAATACTTTAGATTTTCAAAAAATTGGTGCCGTTAACATCCCGGTAAACCGGAAGTGATGTCATATAATCGCTTCCGGGTTACCATATTGGAGACCCGATCAAAGCCAATTCTAGCTTTGTATGGGGCTTCAACTAGCTGGTGGAAACGCCGCCTAGTAGCTCGGGTCTCCTGGTGGGATGGGAGAGCCCAAGAGAGAGTGGAAGGGGGTGGGAGGGGGGACATCCCCACCGGCTGCTTAAACTGTAATAGCAACCAAGTGGCTAGTTAGCTGCTCTGATTGCTGTTACAAGAGAGCCAACCGTCGGCTCCAAAAAATGGTACCGAGGTGATGCCTGCAGCTGCATCACTCCGGTACAACCACGTACCAGGTACGTGATTTGGTAGCAAGTGGTTAATATATAGTATGTGGAATTGTGTTATCTCTACATGCACAGATCTTCTATATTTACATTGCCTCAAGAGCCCCTTCAAAGGGGCCCCTTCCACCCTAGGCCCCATAGGCAGAGGTGTGGTCTGCTATTTCTGTGCCACTGTCTCAATGTCTTTAACATCAGGGGCAGCCATGGCCCTGCGTCACCCCCCGAACTTCCAGACTATAAAATACAGGAGATTGTCACGTTCCCTTCTCTTCTATGAAGGATACATCTTCCCCTCAGAGGTTCGGGACCAACTGATACTGGAATACATTCAGCCATCGGAAATATGAAGGTCCTAAAGCCCAAGTCTTGGAGTGGTTGGAGCCTCTGTTAAGTGAGGTGTGTCCACGGCCTCAAGCTTTTTTTTTTGTTCACCTCCTGTCAGGACTGGAAATGATAGGAGAACGCTTCAAAAATGGGGGGGGGGTTCTAAATTTACACACCGTTTTTATTGCTGTTTCTTTCTGTCCAAGTGAAACCACTGCTTTTTTGTACAGGAGTCACGGGGACAGGAAGCAGGGCTGTGACAAGGGGTGGGCAGGAGGGACAGCTGCCCTGGGCACTGTGGTATCATGTGAAGTGGGGGGGGGTAACCACAAGGAGATTGGGGGAAGCAGATTTGTGTTGAAAGGGGGATTTGGGGGGCAGCAGGGGGTAAGTACTGTTCTAGGCAGCCGGTTTAAGCAGCCGGTGGGGATGTCCCCCCTCCCACCCCCTTCCACTCTCTCTCTTGGGCTCTCCCATCCCACCAGGAGACCCGAGCTACTAGGCGGCGTTTCCACCAGCTAGTTGAAGCCCCATACAAAGCTAGAATTGGCTTTGATCGGGTCTCCAATATGGTAACCCGGAAGCGATTATATGACATCACTTCCGGTTTACCGGGATGTTAACGGCACCAATTTTTTGAAAATCTAAAGTATTAAAAAATGGGGGGGGGATGCTAAGAGCCGTTATTTAGGGGGATTTGTGTTGGGAAGGGGTATGGTGGGAAGAAGATTTGTGCTAGATGGGAGGATTTGGGGGGAATTTGTGCAAGGGGGTATTTTTTTTTGGGGGGGGGGAATTTGGGGGCAAAGATTTGTACAGAGAGGGGGGATTTCAGAAGGGGGTGGATTTGTGCTGGGAGTAGGGGGAATGTATGCTTAGAGGGTAAGCATGCAGTTTAAAATAGGTGAGTGACACCCGCGCTGTCAAATATAGAACTAGGGGTACACTGCAGCAAACACCTGATAGACTGATCCTTAACAGAAAAAGTGCGGTGAAATGAATAAATGTTGGTATATCGATGTGTAAATATTGATATACAAAAGATATGTGCAATAGAAAACAGCATAAGTGTTATAGTATTAAATGGAAAATGCTACAAATAAACAGTGATATTTGAAAGTAAACAGTAAACAGAATCCAAAACATATGATGAACATCAAAACAGATGAATGGTAAGTGGTAAACAGGTGAAACAAAGTATAAAAAAGTCCAATGTGCAAAACTGGGTATAGGATATATAAGTGCAATCCAAACAAATTTGAAACAATCCAACGATTAGAAGATGTGATCCAAAACAATAATCGTGACAGTCTAAAGGAAATTTTTTCAAATTGCTAAGTAGATCCCTCCACCGTGAAACAACAAAAGGCGGTGCCTGGCCAATCCTCTGTGATAGCACCTACAGTATGTGTGTGCAAGCCCCTCACCTTACTGCTGTAAGGTTACAGTATGAATAGATCACCAGCAGCAGTCTTCAGAGGATCCCTCTTGGTTATGTATGAGGCTTCCTTCACTAATATGCTCGATATGCGGGCGTTAAACATAGGGAAGAGATGTGCCCATAGCGTAATCCAGTTAAAAAATATATTTATTGCAGCAAACAACAAAGATACACTCACTTTTAAAATGTAAAAAAAAGGCAGCAATCCACGAGTGCCAAGCTCGTTTACTTCCGTCCAATCCTGGTAATGCCTATTGCTCCAATTCCGACGCGTATCGTCACACCATGTGACTTAATCAGGGTGAAGTCCCCCCTTGCCCTGATGAAGACACATAACGTGACTTCATCAGGGTGAAGTCCACCCCCTTCCCCTGATGAAGTCACGTGATGTGACGATACGTGTCGGGATTGGAGCAATAGGCATTACCAGGATTGGACGGAAGTAAACAATCTCGGCGCTCGTGGATTACTGCCGTTTTTTTACATTTTAAAAGTGATTGTATCTTTGTTGTTTGCTGCAATAAATATATTTTTAAACTGGATTAGGCTATGGGCACATCTCTTCCCTATTTTTAACTCCCACATATCAAGCATATTAGTGAAGGAAGCCTCATACATATCCAAGAGGGATCCTCTGAAGACTGCTGCCGGTGATCTATTTATGCTCTAAGCATACAGATTAGTGCTCAGTGTTTTTGTAGGGGAATTTTCCTGACACATAAGGCTCATACATCTTGGGACGTGGGGGGTCAACAGTTTGGCATGTTCGCCCTGGGCTCTACATGACCTTGTCCTGGCACTGACAGAAAGTGAGGAAAAATTCCACAATGGGGGTCACAGAAAATAAAAACCAAACACAAATGAATGCAGATCTGTAATCATCAGTACATCAATAAGTGTATATTTTTTTAAGCTGAAGCTTAATTTACTTATATTTTGCCTTCCCTGGTCCCTCGCTCCCCCCTCATCAACATGCTATTTTTTTTTTTCATGATATATCTTATTTGATGCACAGTGATGTCATCACTGGGTGAAAAGGAAAAAAAATTAAAAGAAAAAAAGGCACCTCTAAGTGCAGAAGTAAAACTTTATATTTCCCAAAAGGGTTAAAAGCACTTACAAAAGCATAGATGGGTAGGAGCACATCATATTAGTAATATGGCAGGTGGTCCGAGGTTCTGGTAGTCCCAAGGAGTCTCAGGGATATCCAAGGGTGTAATTCTATGGCAGCAAATTCTGAAGTGGCCGGCAGATGGAAGCCTCAACTCTCCTGGATACTGGGAAGCCAGCTAAGCTAAGAAAGCCGAATCCAGGAAGTGACGTCAGAGGGAAGGGACTAGCAACCAGCGTGGACAGCAAACCGGAAGTGATGTCGTCAACATGCGGCGCGTTTCAGAACAGCTAATTGGTTCCTTCTTCAAGCAATGACTCCTTGGGACTACCAGAATGCCGGACCACCTGCCATATTACTAATATGATGTGCTCCTACCCATCTACGCGTTTATAAGTGTTTTTAACCCTTTTGGGAAATATAAAGTTTTACTTCTGCACTTAGAGCTCTTTTCCTTTTACTTCCATAGTTTGCTTCTCTCTTCAAGTGCTGCTGGAAGTGCATGAAGACCCTCTTCTATCTCTACATAGACTGATATCTGCTTGGTCTGTTACTCAGAGCGCCCTTATACACACTTTTGTCATCACTGGGTCTCTGTGCTTCTCTATACAACGCAGGCAGATTACGGCTGGTGACAGCAATGATGGGGCAATCTTCCTCCCATTGATATCAATGATGGACACTATTCCTTCCATTGATATCAACGATGGGACACTATTAATTCAATCAATATAATTGATGGGACACTATTCCTCCCTTGATACCAACGATGGGGAACTATTACTACCACTGACACCAATGATGGGGCACTATTACTACCATTGACACCAGTGATGGCGCACTATTCCTCCCATTGATACCAACAATGGGGAACTATTCCTCACCCTAATACCAATCATGGGGAATTGTTTACTCCCACTGACGCCAGGACATTTTCTACTCCCACCATCCACAGTCCGGCCCCCCTAAAGTCTGAAGGACAGTAAACTGGCCCTTTGCCTAGAAAGTATGGAGAGGAGACACCTGGTCTGGAGGAGTGACCATTCCTAAGCAGACTGTATTTGCATGAAGACGACCCTAGGTAACGCTCACATTTAATGCTGGGCCTCCATACTTGAAAGAACTGAAATCCAATGGATGAAAGGGACGGGGCAGGGACAGTCAGGCAGGGGAGGAAAGGGTGACATGATGGTGGAAGTCCTCCACCCAGGAAATGAGGCAAGCTCTGTCTGACTTGTTGCAGCTTATTTACATTGTGAGAAGCTCACAGTGCTGGCCCATAGCCAGTGCTATGAGATGGGGCCCATTCTTTTTCCGGGGTGATGCTGGAATTAGCTTGGCCGCGGTTCAATACTGATACCTGTCCATGTGCCCGGGGGATAAAAGGTGGGTTATATCTCTACCCTCCACCAATCCAGGGTGGGAACTAATGGGCAGGTTCCTTGTGTGTAGTCATTTACCATTGCAGCTGTTAGCCAATCACTCCCTGTATAATATGTTGCCTTGTGTCTTCTGCCTCCAGCCACAGTACAAGATTGCTGACCCGGTGTGCACCTTCCTCTTCTCCATATTTGTACTGGCCACCACCACCACCATCTTAAGGGACGTCTTCTGGGTGCTGATGGAAGGTAACATCATAGAGGGGTATCTTATGTATGTGATGTAAAAAATGCAACAGCTGAGGCTACACTCTTCTGTCCCTCATAGTAAACATTTAACATCCTTCAATTTAGAGAAGCATTGCAAATACTGGGAGAACATGGCAGTCCCTAACTCATTTAAGGGCTTCCTGGTTGATACTGACCGTGCTAGGCACAGTAGGTCCATACTACTGTGACAAAAATCCTTTACTCTTCTCTGGGGCATAAAGGGTGCCTGTAGACCTGTAGTCAGCCAGTGACCTCATGAACTGACACCCAATGGCGGGGTTATAATGTCCCCTGGCAGGTGACACAGGCTCACCCAAAGTACACAGTCTAGGTGGCAGTTAGTCTTCACCAGAGCTCCTGTTGCTGGAGATGGCTGGGGAACCCAAGTGGTCCTGGTTTTCTTAGCTGAAAATTGGCACCAGGTTGTGTTTTCAAGACTACCCCCCATTAAGGGGGTGTCTGAAACAGAAAGGCTACAGTACAGAATGTTCACAGTGCTCCAGTCAAGATTGTAATCAGGTTCAGGCAGGGGTTGAGGCAGGCAGCAGGTGAGTGGGTAATAATGATCAGGAAGGAGGTTGAGGCAGGCAGCAGGTGAAAGAGTAATCAGGATCAGGCAGGGGTTGAGGCGGGCTGCAGGTGAGAAAGTAATCAGGATGAGGCAGGGGTTGAGGTGGGCTGCAGGTGAAAGAGTAATCAGGATCAGGCAGGGGTTGAGGCAGGCTGCAGGTGAAAGAGTAATCAGGATCAGGCAGGGGTTGAGGCAGGCAGCAGGTGAGAGAGTAATCAGGTCCAGGCAGGGGTTGAGGCAGGCAGCAGGTGAGAGAGTGGTCAGGTCCAGGCAGGAGTTGAGACAGGCAGCAGGTGAGAGAGTAGTCAGGTCCAGGCAGAGGTTGAGGCAGGCAGCAGATGATGGAGTAAACAGGTCTAGACAGGGGCTTTGGCGGGTGGCAAGCAAAAGAGTAGTCGAGTCAGTCCAGGTCAGCAACAGACAACTGGCAGTTAAGTATTATATCAGTTTGGATCTCAGATAGCTTTCAATAAGACACAGTACCAGGCACTTCAAAGGCTGGAGCTTACTGTAAATACCCTTCTTGTCAGAGGACACCTCCAACATTATTTCTGGCAACTTTGGAAGTCCTGGAGGTAGAGGAGGTCCTAAGACACCTGGAAATCCTAAAGACCCAGCAGGGATCCTGTGAGTACTGAAGGTTCTAGGAACTTTGGAAATCCTGGAAGACCCAGCAAGGATCTTGTGAGTACTGAAGATCCTAGGAAACTGTAGACATTCAGTAATGCCGCATACACACGAACAGACTTTTCGATGGACTAGGTCCGGCGGACTGGACTCCGTCTGACAATTTGACCGTGTCTGGGCTCCAGCGGACTTTTTTTCCCCAAAAGTCCGATGGACCTAGAAATAAAACATGTTTCAAATCTTTCCAACTGACTCGAGTCCAGTCTAAAAGTCTGTTTGTCTGTATGCTAGTCCGACGGACAAAAACCGACGCTAGGGCAGCTATTGGCTATGAACTTCCTTGTTTTAGTCCGGTCGTACGTCATCACGTACGAATCCGTCGGACTTTGGTTGATCGTGTGTAGGCAAGTCCACTAATTACGAAAGTCTGTCGGAAAGTCCATCGAAAAGTCCGCCAGACTTAGTCCGTCGAAAAGTCCGCCCGTGTGTACGCGGCATAAGTAGCACTGGATGTTCTAGAAATCTGAAAAAAATAGAAGATCTGGCAGGGATTCTGTGAGTATTGGAGGTTCCATGAACATTGGAAATCCTGGAAGATTCAGCAAGAATGCTGGAGGACTCAGCAGGGATCCTGTGAATTCTGGAGGTCTTGGGAACCCTGGAAATCCTTGATGATCTGGCAGGGATCCTGTGAATTCTGGAGGTCTTGGGAACCCTGGAAATCCTTGATGATCTGGCAGGGATCCTGTGAGTGCTGGAGGTCCTAGGAACCCTGAAAAATACCCAAAATCTGGCAGGGATCCTGTAACTTACTACTAAAGGTACTAGGAACATTGGAAATCCTGGAAGACTCAGCATGGATTCTATCAGTACTAGAGGTCCTAGGAATCCTGAAAGTCCTGGAATACTGGGAAGGGATCCTATAAGTATTAAAAGTCCTAGGAATAGTGGAAGATCCAGCAGGAATCCTGTGAATACCGGTGGCCCTAGTAATCCTGGAAATCCTTGAAGGCCTGGCAGGGATCCTGCGAGTACTAGAGGTCCACCTAGGAAATCCTGGAAGACCCAATAGGGGATCCTGTGACTCCTGGAGGTCCTAAGAAACACTTGAAATCCTGGAAGACTCGGCATGCATTCTGTAAGTACTTGAAGTTCTAGGAATCTGGAAAATCCTGGAAGACCCAGGAGGGTCCTGTGAGTACTGGAGGTCCTGGGAATCCTGGAGGATCTTTGCAGGCATTCTGTAAGTAGTACTAGAAGTCTGAGAAATCTGGGAAATCTTGGAAGACATAGCAGGAATCCTGTGGGTACTTGAGGTCCTGGAAACCCTGGAAGACCCAAGGGGAATGCTGGAGGACCCAGCAGGAATCCTGTGGCTACTGGAGGTTCTAGGAATCCTGGGAAACCTGACTGGGATCCTGTGAGCGCTGGAGGTGCTAGGAACCATAGAAATCCCCTAAGATCTGGCAGGGATCCTGTGAGTACTAGAGGTCCAAGGAATCCTGGAAATCCTGGAAGACTCAGCAGGGATCTAATGAGTGTTGAAGGTCTTAGTAACCCTGGAAATCCTGGAAGACCTAGCAGGGATCCTGTGAATACTGGCAGTCCTAGGAACCCTGTTAATACTAAGGGTCCAAGGAACACTGAAAATCCTGGAAGACTCGGCATGGATTCTGTGAGTTTTAAAGGTCCTAGGAATCCTGGAAGATCCATTAGGGATCCTGTGAGTACCGGCGGTAGTCATAGTAATCCTGGAAATCCTTGAAGACCGGGCAGGGATCCTGTGAGTACTGGAAGCCCTACTAATCCTGGAAGACCAGTGAGTAGACCTGTGAGTACTAGTGGTCCTAGGAACACTGGAAATCCTGGAAGACCCAGCAGGGGATCCTGTGACTACTGAGGGTACTAGGAACACTTGAAATCCTGGAAGACTCAGCATGGATTCTCTGAGTACTGAAGGGCCTAGTAATCTGGGAAATCCTGAAAGACTCAGCATGGATTCTGTGAGTACTGGAGGTCCTAGGAATCCTGGAAGACTAGGCAGGGATCCTGTGAGTATTCAAAGGTCCTAAGAATCCTGGAAATCCTGGCAGGGATCTTGTTAGCACTGGAGGTCCTAGCAATCTGGGAAATCCTGGAAGACCCAGCAAGGATCCTGATCCTGTGAGTACTAGAAGTCTTAGGAACATTGGAAATCCTGGAAGAGCTGGCAGGAATTCTTTGAGTACTGGAAGTGCTAGGAATTTTGGAGATCTTGAAAGATCTGGCATGGATCCTGTACGTATTGTAACAGACAGCTTGTAGAAGACTAGAATACAGAGTGGACTGTAGGAAAGTATAGAGGGGGATGTAATGCCTTGCTCCTGGCTATATCGTGCTTGCAGTTGGAGTCTTCTGCTGTAACCCTGAACCTGCCCAGCAGAACAGCGTTGAGGAATAGGTGCTTACAGTCGCGTGACTACTAAATTAAACTGATATTTAAGGTATTTGGTAAAGATGTGCACAACGGAAAAAATTGTTTTGTTTCAGATTAGTTCTATCAGTTAATAATTTCAATTATTTGTTTGTGGAATTTGTTTTGTATTTTCGGATTAGTTTCTTATATTCATTATTTTCAAATCGATTAGAAGTTTGAATTTATTCTAAATTTGAATTTCGTAAAGATGGATATATTTGTTCTATATTATTCTATTCTAATATATTCTATCTATCCTATTTTGTTTTATTCTATTCTACTCTATTCTATTATTTTCTATTCTATTCTATTTTCTGTTCTTTTATATTCTATTCTATAAGGCAGCCTAATTAGGAATCATCATCCTTTTTCACTTTTATACCTTACTGTATTTTTTGCAATATGTTTCTATCTCGAACTCGGATAACTTGTTTTGTTATAATTTATTTTGGATTCGTTGAAATTCATCACTATTGTGATTTAGAAATTTGGATACATCCAAATCTCCGAATAACAAAAACTTAGACCGAATTTTGATTCATAACGAAAGGAATAGCACAAGTCTAGTATTTGGCAGCTTTTTTGACTCAATGGATTGAACATTTAAATAAGGTGAAGTGTGTATTATGGGATGGCCTGCTTGTTAATAGCAGACTTCACAAAGGCATCAAAAGAGGAAATTAAAGGAGAGGAAGTAGAGGATGAACAAAAAGATTGTTCTGAAAATCTCATCCAGTGAAATGTTAAGTAATCTATGAAGGGTTAAAAAAATAGAAAACAACTCAGACACAAAGTATAGGGATTTCAATTTATTGAATGAGATAATAAACACTCATCTGTGGTCATGTCAATCTGGCAAGGAGCCACAGCAGTCTATTTCAGGGATCGCCGCCCATGACCTTAGGCATGGCCTGTATCTTCCAGTAGTAGGTTCCCTCCTCATATACACTTCATAGGAAGCAGGTGTTACTTACTCTTAGCCAATTATAACTGATAATTAAACTTTTGACACCGTGGGGCAAATAAAGTGGCAAAATACTTTAGGGAAAACAACTTTATCAAAGTAGAAAATGTATGGGATATATAGATGACGTACATTGGTGAAAGTTCATACTAGTGGTTCTCCTTAACTGTGTTGTCATCAGGAACATCCAAGGTAGCTAATGTAGAAAAGACCTGGGATGAGTGAATTTCATGGGTTTGGGGAATCCAATGAGAAGTCAGTGAACCCCAAACTTAGCAGCCAACCCCATTGAAGTCTATGGGAACCACCAATGTTGCTATTTTTTTATTGCCATTTTCAAGGCTAATAAAGAAGGCTATTGTTGAAAAGATTGCATGGTTTACCGCCATGACCCATTCAGCAAGGAGAGGGTCTTTTCATGTGGCTTAAAAGGACAACATTGAAAATACATAAATCCTTTAAATTATATGCTTGGGGGTACCTTGAAGCTGCGTGTGGTATTGGGTATGTTGTAGTCCTTCAAAAAATGGCATGGGGTAACCCTTAAAATTCCACCCAGACCCTTAGCCAGCCTAGATGACCAGAAAATGGAGGGGAGGGAACATGTGGCTTCCCTTCCTGTACCTTATCATGCCACAAGCCTTTCAACATTGGTGGATGTACCTTGTAAAAGATGGGGGCCAGCAAAGGGACCCCCCCCCCCGCGCCACAAGGCACTGTTGTCCCATTGTTGAAGGATGAGGGTCCCTTCACCACCTCTGAAGCTCTAAAAAAGAGATGGGGGTGATATGGGGGGGGGTCCTCATTGTGGAATCTAGGAATCTAATAAAGGGGCACCAAGATATTTACACTGTCTCAGGGGAATTACTTACTTGTTGGAGTTGTTTGCCAAGCGTTGATGCCCAATAGTCATAAAGAGATGGATAATAATGGGGAACAATATGTGATTGGAGCAGAGGATATGAAGAGATGACGATGGGTGAAATGGAGGGAAAGGTGCTGGATATAAAGGGCAGTGTATACTCTACATATCTTTTGCTGGGTCTTTGTAATGAAGGATGAGTATTGTTCGTTTCTCAGGTTCCCCTCGCAGCATTGCGTACAACTCAGTGAAGGAGGTTCTCCTGACCGTCCAGGGGGTTCGCTCGGTGCACTGTCTGCGGCTCTGGGCTCTCACCCTCAGCCAGAACGTGGTGTCTGTACATCTGGCTATTGGTAAGTCTGAAATCCACATTGCCACACAGACTAGGAACGGTCAGATAGCATGATACTGATATGAAATTTCTATTGAATACAGTAAATCCAACACATTTTCAGGGGAAGGGCCTCTCCCTTCTTCAGGGCTAATAATAGGAAGACAATAAGAAGCATAATCGATAAAATATACTGTATCATCTGGTGAAAGTTAGCAAAGTAAGATTTTAACAAAAATGGCATGGAGTGTGAATCAACCTATTAGGGATTGCAATTTCTACTTTTTTTTCCCGCAACATTATTCTGTTTTTATAATAAATATACTATATATCAGTTGAATTATATGCAGTATATCTGTTTAATTATACTGTATAAATCATTTGAGTATACACTATATTGTCAAAAGTATTGGGATGTCTGCCTTTACATGCACATGAACTTTAATGGCATCCCAGTCTAATGCCCCGTACACACGGTCGGACATTGATCGGACATTCCGACAACAAAATCCATGAATTTTTTTCCGACGGATGTTGGCTCAAACTTGTCTTGCATACACACGGTCACATAAAGTTATCAGAAAATCTGATCGTTCTAAACGCGGTGATGTAAAACACGTATGTCGGGACTATAAACGGGACAGTAGCCAATAGCTTTCGTCTCTTAATTTATTCTGAGCATGCGTGGCACTTTGTGTGTCGGATTTGTGTACACACTATCGGATAAAGTCTGATTGAGCCCACACACGGTCGGAATTTCCAACAACAAGCTCCGATCGCACATATTCCATCGGAAAGTCCGACCGTGTGTACAGGGCATAGGTCCGTAGGGTTCAATATTGAGTTGGCCCACCCTTTGCAGCTATAACACCTTCAACTCTTCTGGGAAGGCTGTCTACAAGGTTTAGGAGTGTGTCTATGGGAATGTTTGACCATTCTTCCAGAAGAGCATTTTTGAGATCAGCTACTGATGTTGGACGAGAAGGCCAAGCTTGCAGTCTTCACTCTAATTCAACCCAAAGGGGTTCTACCGTTCTACCGGGTTGAGGTCAGTACTCTGTGCAGGCCAGTCAAGTTCCTCCACCCAAAACTCGTTCATCTGTGTCTTTATGGACCTTGCTTTGTGCACTGGTGCAAATGATTTGGTGCAGGGGGGATTATGGTGTGGAGTTGTTTGTCTCTGGTTGGGCATGGACCCTTAGTTCCAGTGAAGGGAACTTTTAAGGCATCATCATACCAAGACATTTTGAACAATTTCATGCTCCCAACTTTGTGGGAAGTTCCTCCACCCCAAACTCACTCATTCATGTCTTTATGGACCTTGCTTTGTGTACTGGTGTGCAGTCATGTTGGAACAGGAAGGGGCCATCCCCAAACTGTTCCCACAATGACAATGATCAATAACCTTCTTGTATTGGATTGTACTGAAACGGTACTGTCTCCTTTTATTTTGTGCAACTTTCTATAATAATATTATTATATGTTATATATTATAAATAATAATAATAACAACAATAATATAATTTATCACACAAAGATAATATATAATATATAATCATAGAAACAGAACATTTTTTATTTTACTTTGACTATTATTACTTTTATTTTTTGCAACATTTTTCCTTTTCTATGATTATATATATATATTATATTTATTTGTGATCTGAATGTCAAGTAATGATCCCTAATTGCATGGTTCATCATCCATACAAATTTTTACCAGATGATAAATTGTATTGATTATCACTGAAAAACCACCATTTCACGTTTCTTATTGTTTTTCTTCATCTGTCTTCCTATTATTAGCCCTAAGGAAGAAGGAGGCTCTTCTCCTGAAACACGTTGGCTATATTATACTCAATAAACATTTTATATAAATATCAAACTAGCTGACAAATTTGTACCAGATGATCCTAAAATTTATACTTAAAATCAAATGATCTGTTGAGCGGTTCGTTTATAGTGATCATCGTTGGCAGGCTAAAATCACAAATAGGGACTATCCTCCTCAAAGGAGAAGGAACCATTGGACGATGCCACATACCTAGTAGATCTTTATTACCACACATATTATGACCTCATTTTCAATATTATTAGATCTGCAGCTTTGATTAAAAGTATCCCGGTGATCTTGCCATGAAGTTCCTTGCTCAGGCACTTCCTGTTATAGGGTGACAACACTCTGTCCCTGTCTCCCACCAGTTCCCCTGCTTCGTCACTCTGTCACAGGGGGCTTTTTGATGGAAACTACATGTGGCTGTTCCAACAAAAATTTCACAGACATGGTCCACTGTTATTACCATCAGCAAACCCATACTGAGAAATGTCTTGGAACCATGGCTAAGTGCATGAAGACAGGAAGTGGCTGCAAATAGGCTGACAGAGATAACCAGGAGATTTTGGCTTGTCCTGTAGAAGTGCAGACCTCCTCCGTCCTCTCTATGGGTCAATTAATACATTAAAGGACTATTAGGAAAGCTCAGGAGGTGGCAGGGAATGAAGTCAGGTTGGAGTTTTGCAGGAATTACTCATACAGTTTATCTCCTATATCTCTGCAGGCAGTTCTTACACTGAAAGTAACCTCTGCTGTGTTTTCATCATGTGCTCAGTCTTCATTACCTGAGTCTGTGATAGCTTTACATTAATGTTGTCAGCCACCATAAGGAAGATTTGGGTCCCTAAAGACATTTCTAGGGTTGAGAATATATTTTATTCCTGTGGGCCCTACAAATGTAAGGAACATTCTTCTCACTGACCACCAATGTAAGGAGCATTCTTCCCCTTGACCACCACTGTAAGGGACATTCTTCCCCTTGACCACCAATGTAAGGAACATTCTTCCCACTGACCACCAATGTAAGGAACATTCTTCCCACTGACCGCCAATGTAAGGAACATTCTTCCCACTGACCACGAATGTAAGGAACATTCTTCCCACTGACCACCAATGTAAGGAACATTCTTCCCACTGATCACCAATGTAAGGAACATTCTTCCCACTGACCACCAATGTAAGGGGACATTCTTCCCACTGATCACCAATTTAAGGAACATTCTTCCCACTGACCACCAATGTAAGGAACATTCTTCCCACTAACCACTAATGTAAGGAACATTCTTCTCACTGATCACCAATGTAAGGGACATTCTTTCCACTGACCACCAATGTAAGGAACATTCTTCTCACTGATCACCAATGTAAGGGACATTCTTCCCACTGATCACCAATGTAAGGAACATTCTTCCCACTGACCACCAATGTAAGGAACATTCTTCCCACTGACCACCAATGTAAGGAACATTCTACCCACTGACCACCAATGTAAGGAACATTCTGACCACCAATGTAAGGAACATTCTTCCCACTAACCACTAATGTAAGGAACATTCTTCTCACTGATCACCAATGTAAGGGACATTCTTCCCACTGATCACCAATGTAAGGAACATTCTTCTCACTGATCACCAATGTAAGGGACATTCTTCCCACTAACCACCAATGTAAGGAACATTCTTCCCACTAACCACTAATGTAAGGAACATTCTTCTCACTGATCACCAATGTAAGGAACATTCTTCTCACTGATCACCAATGTAAGGGACATTCTTTCCACTGATCACCAATGTAAGGAACATTCTTCCCACTGATCACCAATGTAAGGAACATTCTTCCCACTGACCACCAATATAAGGAACATTCTTTGCATTGGCCAGTACACTAATGTACCATAAACTGTAGATAAAAGTAAAAATTAGCAGGGGTTCCCTGAGACTAGAAAGTTATTTCAAGGGTTCCTCAATTATAGAATGGTTGATAAAGGCAGATTTAAAATCTTGCTATTTCTGTCATATGTTTTTTTTAACAAATTTCCCAGTCATCGTTGGAGGGTGTGTTGCGTTTACAGCATCACCCAGCCAATAAAATGTATCATGTCACCTTCAGTTTTTCTGTTTTGTTTGACGGCTGACAAAGTCTTTGTTGCTGTTGTCAGCAATAATCCAGCCGGGGGATTCAGCTGCTAAAAGCCATTATTGGCCGGATTAAAACATTCATTCATTAGCATTACCAGGAGCTCCCGGGAGAGAGGAAATCACAGATAATTGCCCGCATTCTCCACCTCCTGCCCCCAGAGAGACCTCTCAGGCACTCATTGAGCTTTGCGTGTCTCCTTCTTCCATTGTGTGTCCAGATTCATTTGCTTCCAAGGAGAGAAGAATAATTGATTTTAGATATTTAAATGAAATGTTATTTACTTCTTGTCCCCCCCCCAGGGATGTATAAACTTTAATTGACTAGCTAAGTGACTACTAGAGTGGTTTTATGTTAGTCTGTATCATGGTGTGACCATCAAGATATTTATGTGTATTGGTGTCTTCTTCACATTATCATAATGACCTCAAAATCTTTCCCGAAAACAATTTAGTAACACTTTAATTGCAATAACCCAAGTCAGTAGGATCGATGCCGCAGACCAGACCCCCCCCCCCAGATAAAATGCACATCATTTACTAGTTCCAGCCAGGGCCATTTCTGACGTTTCTCTCATACATGTAAAAATCTGCATTATCTACCTAGACAATTACTTAGAACCTCCAACCATGGTATATTTTTAAGCAGAGACCCTGTGAAATAAAATGGTGGGTGTTGTTTTTATTTCGGAATGGTGCCAAACTATACCACCTAAATATCTCTATAGGCGACACCAGTAACCAGTTTAGTGTTACACAGTTCTGTATTTAGAATTATTTCTCTTGCTTTGACATTCCCGGCGATACCTCACATGTGTGGTGCAATTACCATTTACACCTACATGCGCAGTCATGGGGGAGGGTCGAGCGTTCAAATTTTTTTTTTAATTTTAAATTTTACGCTGTACATTTTTTTTTTGGATAAACTTTAGTGCTGAACAACATCCCTTGTGATAGCATGGGCTGTGACAGGTCCCCTTTATGGAGAGATCTGGGGTCTATTGGACCCCAGATCTCTCCACTGGGCTCCAAAGCAGCCGATCAACCAGATCAGTATGATCAGATGCTTTCACGAGCCTACTTACATTGGTGGTCATTGCAGAAGTGTCCCCTTACCAGGGGACTAGTGTCTATTTTCACTGGTGGCCATAAGTGAAGCGCCCCCTCAAAATGGTGGACAGTGGAAAAATGCCTCAATATTGGTGGTCATTAGGAAAAAAAAAGCCTTTTATTGCTGGTCAGTGGAGTTGTGCTTCCTTACATTCCTGGTCATTGGAAAAGTGCCCTTTTTTTTATCAGGGGTCAATGGATACATGTCCCTCTATATTGGTGGTCAGAGGGAAAGTGCTCCTCTAGATTGGTGGTCAGTAGAGAAGTGTCCCCCTTTTATTGGTAGTCAGTGGAATAGAGCCTCTCTACATTGGAGGTTAGAGAAGTGTTCCCGTTTCTTGGTGGTCATTGGAGAAGGGCCCACTTTCAGTGATGGTCATCTGACAGGTTTCCTCTTATGTTGGTGGCCAGTGAGAGGAAGAATACCCCTTACGTTAGTTGTCAGTGGGATGACACTGCTAAGGAGATCTTTGGTGTTATTAGTTACTTATATAAAAAAAGAGAGCGGAGGCTCCACTGCTGGCTCTGCCTAGTGACATCAGCTATGGTACTATACAGGCCTCATCAAGCGGGATAGGCCGCTGCTCAAGGAACCCCTAACAACCTCTGGAACAACCTTGGTTGGGAAAGATTAGTTCAAAAGAACCTGTGGCAATAGACGGCTGAAAACCTCCACATCAATGGGTCACCATCACATTTGTGGCATTAGGTTTTGGTAGGTGGACTTGCAAAATACTGTGAGCCAGTATAATACTAATTAAAAATGAGGTGTACACAGGTCTATATGATGTTTCTCTTTGTATTTCCATTGTCAGATGAGAGCTGTGATGCTGATACTGTCCTCAAAGAGGCCACCGAATTACTGCAGACAAAGTTTGAGGTCTTTATTAGCACAATCCAGGTGGAGCACTATATGGAAGACATGACAGCGTGCCCACGTTGCCAGGACCCAACTGGATGACCAGAAAGCCTTTCCTAAAAATGTACCACCCATCATCCTGAGTGGAACCGGAGAATGGGAGGAGCCAGACGTAGCGGTGGGGGACAGATCATTCATCATATGGTCATGCGTCTTTTTTAGAGGAAAACATGGTCTCCCTGTCCCATGCTAAAAAAAGACCCACACGCCAACCACACATTCTCATCCTGGACACATTCCATGCTCTCAACCTGAAGAGATGACCTGGCATTGGACAGATGATTGATGGACAGGTAATATGGTAGCTGTTGCTAGAGGTTAAATAATGCCATGGAGATATAATGTTCACCTCTGAGCCATGGCAGCCCATTCAGACTTAACTGACTGGGGGGGGGTTGGGGGTAACCTAAGATCATCCAAATAATGGGACCATCACCTACTTGTTTGTTCTTAGCATTTGGAAAAGTCCAACGAAACAAATGTAACTAGGGTGGCAACCCATATCTATAAATGGCTTAGGTGACTGTGGTCCCGGGTGTAGTTGGAAGGGTTCAAGGACTGTGATGAACTGCTAAGCAAATCTTCATTACAGTGAACGTTCTGCTCCAATCTACAAATTCTTGCTATGCAGATTTTTTTTTTTTTGCTACATGACTAGTCTTAAGCCTCATACACATGGGCGGACTTCAACGTAGATTTTGGTCCGAAGGGGCGTTGGTCGTGAACTTGGTATGAATACACACGGCAGAACATTTTCAGCCAACTTTCATCAAATCACGTGTTTTTTCAGCTCTTTACCGCCACCCTTTGGCCAACTTCTGCTATTGTCTGATTTTTAGCATTGGTTCTGAGCATGCGTGTTTGTACTTTGGACTTTAGGCCGATGGACTTGTGTACACACGATCAGATTATCCTCCATCGGACATTTGTTACCGGAAAGTTTGAGAGCATGCACAGCGAACATTTGTCCGTTGAAAAACCGAAAACAATTGCCCGATGGAGCATACACACGGTCGGATTGTCCGATAAAACAGGTCCGTCGGACCGTTGTTGTCAAAAAGTCCGATCGTGTGTATGGGCCTTTAGGGGTGTCACGGGGGGACTTTAAAGAGCAAAGAGAGTGGCAAAAGATTGTGCCAATAGTTGTTACAGGCTTGTTGGAGATCTGTGGCGGGAAATACGCTGTGTTTTTTGTTGGAGACATGAGTGGAAAAATTGCTTCAACCAGTAGATGAAAACACAGGGCCACAGGGACAGTTGAGGGCTTGGTAAGCTCCTTGAGGATACTTGTATCCTGGACTGCTTATATTTTTATGAACGTTGTTTTACTGCCATTCATGATCCCTTCCACTGTGAATGGTAACAGGAGACCATGTTCCAGCAAAGCCATATTTTGGAGCATTTCATGACTAATATTAGGTATCTTAGGATATTCGATCATAAGGGGTAATATGCTGCTTTCACAAGGAGGTCACCTCGCTCACTCATTTTCATAATAGACATCATGGGCATTAAAAAATTCATAACAAGCGCTTTCATTCATGCCATTGGCCCCCTCCACCCATGGCACCATGACCAATGGTTCTCCACCCGTCTCCGGTTCTACCACCTATGCAGCGTTCTTTCGACATTCCAAAGTGAAGTGTGATGCCCCATCACCAACCCCATAACGTGAGCGTCAACCTTGGTTGGATATCGTGCAATTTAATTTGTCCTGTGATGTGAGAGCTTTAACCCGTTTGTCTTAAATGTTTGTGTATGGCCAAACCGCCAGCAACGATGTGACCCCATTCATGGTTAGTCTGTGCTCTGCTCCGACCAACAGAAGAACGGTCTGGTCTTTAGGTGGGATGAAGCCGGGACAGAAGTCCACTGGGATTTAGGATGGTGGATGTAATCCTTGACCATGATGATGGTAGTCACCTCCTTACTGGTGGGCTTGGAGTGTCTCAACGTTGTGACGAATGTGTTTACAAAGCCGGAAACATCCCTCTGTGCTGCCAGAATCCACACCCTGCATAGACCCTGTATTGGATATTTTGAGACAAGGATAGAATCATGAGGGTCAGAGGCAAGGACAGCCTTGATCACAATATTCCAGAACTAAGGCAAAATATTCGAAATGGTAAAAAAAACCCCCAAAAAACAGTGAATTAAATTCTGCCCCATGACCCTACAATAGGGCTTGGGGATCACCACTCAGACTGTTGGTGTCCTGGTGGATTGATACCGCTGAAACAGTAAAGGTGCAGGCTGGGGATGGGTTCGTCCAGACCTAGAAAATGCAGGCAAAGTAAATAAGAGGTTTACCGGCTGCCGCACACCTCACCCAGTCATGAAGTAGAAAACTAAAAGCAGCCTCAGTTCAGACCATCAAGTCCATGCCCCAGCGCATTTTGGCCCACCCCGGGGGGATAGTGAAATACGTTGGGGCATGCCCTTGATGGACTGAGTTGAGGCTGCTTTTATCTGTCTACTACATGGCTGGGTGAGGTGCGTTGCCACCAGGAAACCTCTTCACTTTGCCTTCAACGCTTCCCCGCTCTCTCCATGATTCAAATTAGTTTGGCTGGATTTAGCTTATACATTTCCAGACCTTTCTAAAATGAGGACCTGCCCAGCAGTCATACACATCCCACAGTTTTGGAATCACTGTCTTAGGGGAACAACAGAACTTGGCCAGGAATCCCAACTTAGAGGATTCCCCCTCCCCTGAGATCAGTTTGTGAGTACTCATCTGTAGGTAACGCCAGTTTCCCAGCACAGACTCTCTGCGGTCCCTGAATCGTCTTCCCTGCACACATACATCAAAGTAAACTTGGCTTCAGTATAAACAGCGACAAAACAATCACATTCCCAGCGGGGTCCAGAGAACCAATTTCCAAACCCGCGACCTGAGATTTTTGTGTTAGCGGGAAGCATTGCGGACTGAGCACAGGAACTACTTCTGACCCGGTGGGACCCTGGCTGACGCAGGCTGCGCGTATTCTGGCGGCACACAATCCGGCTCAAATGTGAAGATTGTGTAGTGTTGTCCGTGTATATCACACCGTGTGTGTAACGTCTTATGAATGAATGAATCCCCCTTCTGCACGTATGCCGCCGGTGGGGTGGAAATAAGTAATTCACTGAGGTGGTGGGTCAGAAACCTTTCCTTCAACACTAATCAGGATTGTATATCTAGACCTGTCTCTATGGAACACATGTATGTCCCAGGAATAGCACAGCGAAAAGGCCTCTGTTGGGGGCAACAAGACCCTATTCTGCTAGAGTCAATGAATTATCTTTATGTATCTTACATAGCCTAATTAATAAGCTGTGCCCACCTCTTAGGGTTGATTTGGGGTTTTAAAGGGTTGAGGGTTTTTGTAAAGCACCTGAGGAAGAGAAACAGAAGCCTGACCTGTTGGGCTTCATCTTGGAGCTGTAGCATCAAATAAACAGCAGATTTCAGCAACAAATTGGGAGGGACTGGAGAGTCATTCTGACCCAGCTCTAGATAGAGGTGTGGTGTTCCTGGTAGATCAACCCCTTAATGATCAATCTTCAGCTGATTGCAGTGTGGTGAAGCGACTCTACCCACAATGTAAGTTGTGCCGAAACTAAGCCATTAAAGTGAACCAGTCAGCTGATTTACATGTTAAAAGATGCCAAAGAACAGTAAGCACAAGTGGTCTACTGTTACCTTTATCAGCTGGAAAATATCCCCCCGTGTACCTCTCTGAAACAGATTTTATTTTGTTACCAAGGATCGAACTCTGATAATAATCCAACACATGCCATCCACCTCCTCCTATGAGAGCACCTGATCAGCCAGTAAGCATGCGCTCATCGGCACAGGGGGATGGCGGTTGTTGGGGCCTAGTCCTGAGGTGTCTCTTTCAGAAAGACACAGAGAGGTGTTTTCTGGCTATGGATGCCAACAGCAAGTGTATTTAGGGGGCCTGTTTTTATAAAAGACTTCTAAATTTTGAAAATAGCCGATAAGGATACTTTAAAGCTGAATTCCAGCTACTTTGTTAAAAAGCAGGGATACCATGCGTGAAGACTAACGAGGTCTCTGACGCCTTGTTGAATTATCTCTATTATTCACATCTGACGGGTGTATGAAGATTACTTCTGGCATTCAGACGCTGCTCACTGTAGTCTCAGTTCCATCAAGAGCAGAGTTGCTGGAACTGCTATGCCCACCCCTCCTCTTCTTCTGCCCATTCACAGAAGCCTTTGTACTATGTGAATTCATTCATCAAATACAAAGGCTTCTGTGAATGGGATGCAAAGGAGGGGTGGCTATAGCTGCTGTGTGCTTCTCTCCTCTCACAGCTAGAGTTTTTCCTCCAGGAGTACAATAAACCCGTCACATATAGGTAAGAGAGATAAGTCCTGGAGGTGACATTCACCTAATTGGACATAAATCAGTGTGCCAGTATTTTCTGCAAAGTTGCTGAATTCCTGGAATTCAGCTTTAAAGTAAACCTTGGCCCAGGTTATGAACATTAAACTGCTAACATATTCTTAACAGTCAATGAGCTTTAGAAGTTCTCATTGACCTCTGTAGCAGAAGGCACTGTGGAGAAATAAATCCTCAAATGTTATAGCAGAAGCAGAGTAGTTCTGTGATTCATTCCTACAAAAGGTCAGTAAAGGGTTGTTGTACAGCTCAATCTACTACACGTTAGGAATTTGTAAATACTTTAGAGCCCATTTACACTAAAGTTTTGATGGAATGCTTGACAACGCACATTACATATGTTGGCAAGACCAATGCCTTTTAACCTACATGGCACTCCAAAGCATCTTGCTGATGGATGTGCATTTCCAGAAATCATGCATGGACTATGTTTGGTGCCTTGGCAGCTCATTCTTTTCAATTGGCCACCTTAATGCAATGTACGTCAGTGCACGGCCTACCGTGTGTCAATGCACTGCAATAGTGTGAATGGGCCCTCAACAGCCATAATCTGACAATAGCACTTTGAGATGCAACTTCTGAGGACAGCACTTGGCTGTCTAGCCACTGACAGACCCACCACCCCCACAAGGGTAGGCGTACACTGGACAGATGGGCCCCTTTCATGTCGCTCCTCGCTGGTTGTATAGCTGGTGTTTGTGACACTGTTGTCTTGTCACGTTGTGACTGTATATTTGTACCCAGATTCTTGTGCTGTACAGAATGCTTTTCTACAATAAAAATGATGAAAACACTCAGATCATTGTATGTGATGGACATGTCTTATGTAACGTAAATATGGCAACAGGCTGCCGTGCTAGCTAAGGCTGGATTCACACCTATGCAGTTTTAGTGCTTTTTGCAGGTCGAAGGAATTAAAACAATGGCCATCCAATAGAACCTATCCTCCAACTACTGTTTGCATTGGGGCTGAGTGGAGTACTAAATCAGGCTGCTGTGATTGCTTTCAGCAAGGTATGGCAAGTTGGAACCAGGGAAGGAAAAATTTAAAAGGAGCTTTAAGCTAATTTCGAAGTGCACTTCTCCTCCGGTTGATGTAGCCATACACCCAGAAGGTCCTCTGTCCCAAAGCAGATTTATCAATCAGGTCAGAACGGCCTTATTCTACGGTGGTGTGGCCAAACACCCAGAGGGTCTCCCATCCCAGAGTGAGTTTACTGGTCACGTCACAATGGCCTTATTCTCCAGTGATGTGGCCAAACACTCAAAGGGTCTCCAATCTCAGAGTATTATTACTGATCAGAACTAAAACTGACTTGTTCTCTCCTGATGTAGCCATACAGCCAGAGGACCTCCCATCCCAGGATGGGTTTACCAGTCGGGACTGAATGGACTTGTTCTCGGTGATGTGGCCATACACCCAGTGGATCTCCCATACCAGAGCAGGTTTACTGATCAGATATGAACAGTCTTGTTCTCGAGACATAGAGCCATACAAAAAGAAGGTCTCCATCCCAGAGTGTGTTTACTGAATGGACTTGTTCTCCTCCCCGATATATCCATACAAAACCAGAGGGTCTTCCACTCTAGGATGGGTTTACTGGTCAGGACTGAACAGACTTGTTCTCCAGACATGGAGCCATACACCCAGAGCGCCTCTCATCCCAGGGTGGGTTTACTGGTCAGGACTGAATGAGCTTATTCCCTGGTGATGTAGCCATACACCCAGAGGGTCTCCCAACCCAGAGCAGGTTTACTGGTTAGGACTGAATGGACTTGTCCTCCCCCGATTATAGCCATGCAACCAGAGGGCCTCTCATCCCAGGGTGGGTTTACTGGTCAGGACTGAGTGGACTTGTTCTCTGGTAATGTGACCATACATCGAGAGGGTCTCCTGCCTCAGAGCAGGTTTACGCATCAGGTTTGAACAGACATGTCCTCCAGACACAAAGCCATACACCTAGAGGGTTCCCCTTATCCCAGCAGTTTACTGAACAGGACTAAACATACACTATATTACCAAAAGTATTGGAAAGCCTGCCTTTACACATACACAAACTTTAATGGCATCCCAGTCTTAGTCCATAGGGTTCAACATTGAATCGGCCCACTCTTTGCAGCTATAACAGATGCAACTCTTCTGAAGGCTGTCCACAAGGTTTAGGCGTGTATCTATGGGAATGTTTGACCATTCTTCCAAAAGCACATTTGTGAGGTCAGGCACTAATGTGGACGAGAAGGCCTGGCTCATAGTCTCCACTAATTTATCCCAAAGGTGTTCTAGCAGGTTGAGGTCAGGACTCAGTGCAGGCCAGTCAAGTTCCTCAAGCCCAAACTCGCTCATCCATGGCTTTATGGACATTGCTTTGTGCACTGGTCCAAATCATTTGGTGGAGGGGGGATTATGGTGTGGGGTTGTTTTTTGGGGGTTGGGCTTGGCCCCTTAGTTCCAGTGAAAGGAACTCTTAAGGCTTCAGCATACCAAGACATTTTGGACAATTTAATGCTCCCAACTTTGTGAGAACAGTTTGAGGATGGCCCCTTCCTGTTCCAACATGACTGCGCACCAGTGCGCAAAGCAAGGTCCATAAAGACATGGATGAGCGAGTTTGGGGTGGAGGAACTTGACTGGCCTGCACAGAGTCATGACCTCAACCCGATAGAACACCTTTGCGATGAATTAGTGCAGAAACTACCAGCCACGCCTTCTCGTCCAACACCAGTGCCTGGCCTCACAAATGCGCTTTTGGAAGAATGGTCAAACATTCCCATAAACACACTCCTAAACCGTGTGGACAGCCTTCCCAGAGGAGTTGAAGCTGTTATAGCTGCAAAGGGTGGACCAACTCAATATTGAACCCTACGGACTAAGACTGGGATGCCATTAAAGGTCATGTGCGTGTAAAGGCAAGCGTCCCAATACCTTTGGTAATATAGTGTACTTGTTCTCCCCTGATGTAGCCATACACCCAAAGTGTCTCCCATCCAAGCATGGGTTTACCGATTAGGACTGAATGGACCTGTTCTCTGTTGATGTGGCCATATATCCAGAGGGTCTCCCATCCCAGCTTGGGTTTACTGGTTAGGACTGAACGGACTTGTCCTGCGATGTGGCCATTCATCCAGAGGGTCTCCCATCCCAGAGCAGGTTTACTGATCAGGACAGAACGGACAATACTGTTGATCCAGAATATTGCAGGAACATGTCAGTAAACTGGACACGAGAGTCCATTCAAACTGAAGGTTTTATCATATCTTATGGTGTAAAGGCCAACTGGTTGACTATTTTGAAAAGTTTCGGTAAAAATCACACAGACATGGGTATAAAAATGCAGATTTTTAATAAAGAACCAGAAATTCACCTTCTAAAGCAGCTCAATGTGAGCGAGTGTACATTAAAGGTAAATCCACAACAGACATCGTCTGCCTATCCCGAACTTCCCCTTCAGCCATCCCTTTGGCCGCGTTAACTTCACGTGTGTCAGATGGCGCTCGTCAGGGACAGAGAATCTTCATCATCCTCGACATCTCTCATTGGACGAAACTGAGCTGAATTCAAATCCCCCACAATGTCCAGCCTGGGGGGGGGGGTGGTGTCTGTGACCCCTGACCTCTGACCCCCATAAGCCTGGCAGGGTTGTGGTACATAAGTGCTGTCATGAAGGGTTGGGGGAGGGGGGGGGACTGGGGTATAAAATTCACCAACATTTAAAAAAAGGGATAAAAACCAAGAAGTGATATAAATATCTCTGAAGATGGACCTCGTCTTGGCGGGATGACGTTCCCCGTCGATGAGACGCTCACTCTCCTGAGGGGTCTACAGACATTACTGTCACTATACAAGCTACTGCTATAGCTGACCTTTAGGACTACAGTCACTCTCACAAGTACGATTTGTAGCCTGGAACTGTGCGGTCTTCTCCTGGATCATCCCCTGGCCCGCTGAGGACACCAGGCCACGGATACAGTGCACCCGAACCAAGCCAGAGTGACCCGCTGAAACAATCCATGTGTACGTATCCAAATTAGGGCTGAAACGAACCTTGAAATGACAGAAATAATTAATTAGTCGTTGACTGCATAACAAGACACAAGTTCACAAAAAGCAGATAAAAAGGCTGGCAGATCAATTCCCATCCTCTCCTGTTGCGATTATAGACAAAAAAAATGGGATCTTCACACTTACCCTGAAATCCATTTTCTGAAGTCCATCAAGGGGAAGGGGGGTCACCAAGGGCAGAGCAGAGGCAAGGGCCTTGAAGTCCATGAGATTTGGGGGGGGGGGGGGGGGTGTTGGCGGTTTCACAGGCCTTGAAGTCCATCGGGGTCAGTGGGGGTTGTAGGAAAAAGTCCAGTGGGGGTGGGGTGGTGGTAGGGGCGGTCAAGGGCCTTGGAAGTCCAATGGGGAGGTGTTTGTGGCGGCATGGGACAAAGGCTTTGGCAGTCCATTGGGGGATAAAGGCCTTGAGATATGGTCAGGTTTTAATGTCATCTAAAAAAGGAGGATTTGGACACTGGCAAGGAGAAAAACCTCAAGCACTTCCCCAGTATAACCACTAGACAGCATGCTTCAGTTTTGTGGTAAAGCAGTACTAAGGGCATGGGAAAAAAACAGAGGGACCTTGTTCCTCAATGGACTTTAAAAAAAAAAAAAAAAAAATGGATTTTACAGTTAGTACATTATAAAAAAACAAAAAACAAAAAAAAAACAAACAAAAAACAAACAAACAAACAAACACACACACAACCCATTCTTTATCATCCATGGAGGGACACAGGAAATAAGATACAACATTGGGACAACCAAAAGCACTCTAATAGGGCGTACACACGGTCGGACTTTGTTCGGACATTCCGACAACAAAATCCTAGGATTTTTTCCGACGGATGTTGGCTCAAACTTGTCTTGCATACACACGGTCAAACAAAGTTGTCGGAAAATTCGATCGTTCTGAACGCGGTGACGTAAAACACGTACGTCGGGACTATAAACGGGGCAGTGACCAATAGCTTTCATCTCTTTATTTATTCTGAGCATGCGTGGCACTTTGTCCGTCGGATTTGTGTACACACGATCGGAAATTCCGACAACGGATTTTGTTGTCGGAAAATTTTATCTCCTGCTCTCCAACTTTGTGTGTCGGAAAATCCGATGGAAAATGTCCGATGGAGCCCACACACGGTCGGAATTTCCGACAACACGCTCCGATCGGACATTTTCCATCGGAAAATCCGACCGTGTGTACGGGGCATAACTGGGGGCTGGGCCATACAGCAAAACCACCAACAAGCCTCACTAGAAGGACAGAGTACCTCTTGCAGGCCAGTAGTTACTTAAGAATCAATGCCGGAATCTGAATGAAAGAGAGGGCCCCCTACTAGACAGAAGAACCTGCAAATAAAACCAAATGGGGGAAGCATGGAGGATCAACTGGATGCTCCAGACCAGGATGGAGAAAATCCCCAAAAAAGGAAATTTCTTCACACAACCATACACAAGCCAGTGAGAAGCTGTTCAGCCAGAACCCAACCAAAACAGACCAAAAACAAAAAATTTCTCTAGGGAAGAAAAACTCTGAACCTGAAAAGGTCAACAGAACAAAACAATGAAATGACCCCCAGTACAAAAAACAGGCCCATGTGAATAAGCCCAAGGTCGAACTTCCCCATCTGTAGGGTCAAGAGTATAAGAGTCCGTGACTAAAAAGGAAGGTGCCTGACCAGACAGCCAACCTTGGCTAGCGGACTATACAGTAGTAGTACAATCTAAAAAGCTCAAGGGGGGGGGGGGGTTTGGGGGTAAAAGGACCACTGATCCCACCAGAGAACTCTAGGCTTTGGTCCCACAAAGTGAACAAGACTGAGGAAAAAAGATGCCCAAAAGGCACCACCAGAAGGGTAAGACCAGTATAAAGGAGAAGGTCTCCAGACTGGGGAGATGGGCACCACCAAGGATGCAGAGAATGAAACTAAACCAACCATTCAGACACCTCTAGATGACACCGGGGCCTGCAAAAAAATGTTGTTGTGAAGCCAGCCTAAGCTCAAGTCATAATACAAGACACCTTCTGATGCCTTTGGGTCCAGCAAGGCATCAACTGCTATGGAGCAAGGGGCAGAAATCTCTACCAAGAGGTGAAGATCATATGCCCAAGGACAGGACAAATGGAAAGAACTTAGGGGGACCTTCCCTGGAATGCTGCGGATCAGCCAAGGAAGGAGATCGATCCCTTGATTAAGAGGTTCTCTAGACCCTCTGTACCTAGCAAAGAATACCTGCAGCGGAAGGTTAGAACAATCCCCTTGCTGACAATGCAGGGGAGGCATAGGGCTCTTTGCCAACAATTTAGGGAGGTATAGGGCTCCTTAGTGATGATTTCCCCCCCCTCGCAAACCAGGATCTAGTGCACATGAAGCTACACAAAAAAACCCCTCAGTAGAGGCGTTACTGGTCAGGGAGAGGTCGTTTCCAAGATAATGCCCCTAAGACAGTACACATCAAAGGGAGACAAACACGATCAGCATCGTCCAGTGCACGGGTCCCTGTCACAGGGGAGATTCCCACTACATCCAGAGGTGAGGGCACTGCAACACCTAATGTGGCAATGGAGTCCAGAACTCATTAGGGTGCTAAGGATAAACAAGGTTTAGCCCTTTTTAGAGATAGCTTAAACTGGACCATCACACCAAATCGGTGACAGGTGGTCACCAACACTGGACCATCACACCAAATCGGTGACTGGGTTCCAGATTACAGGCTATGGTTCCTAAAGTAGATCAAGTTTCTAAAGAAGATCTAAAGTAGGTCTTATGGGGGTACTGAGTTCCAGATTACAGGTGACGATTCCTAAAAGTAGATCCTATAGGTGTACTGGGTTCCAGATTACAGATGACTGTTCCTAAAGTAGATCCCTAGTAGATGCCCTCAGAACCTCTAGTGGAGTATGGCCTTGGCTCACCCATAGCAGGAGAAGCTGCTATGGGTGTCCCTCACTGTGCAGACATGTTGCGGGTGCTTAGCGGTAATGCAGCTAGACCCAAATCTGCTGAGGGTTGAGTGGCCGGAGATGAGCAGGAAAGTATAGGCAGGCACCGGTAGAAGACTGGAGACCCATGAGGGGCTTGCAGCCAGTGGGATGGGGTCTCCTCTAATCACTGTGCTGCATGTTCTCTTTCCCACCATACAGCATATCAGTGCTCCAGGATTATCTCTTATTGCAGTGAAAGCGGCATTGGTGGGAAATTTAAAAGGTAGTCATTGGTGCAGATAGTGAGGTAGCTCCAATGCTTTAGCTTAATTGGCCTTACTGTCTGAGTGTTCAGAGAAAGGGTCACGCTTGGGGATGTGCCACAACTCTGGACCCAGAAAGCAGTATGCAGCTAACACACACACACACACACTACACAATGTAGAGCCCAAGACCCGAAGGCCACATTCTAGGCCAGCCCATCCAGTCTAGTGGGGTCTGGGTACGTGCCGAGGAAATGCCTCAATGGACCAGAAAGAAAATGGCTCATCAGCGGGACATCCAGTGAGACAGAGCCGCATACAGAGGAATATATACAGAGAGCGAGGAGAGAACCACACTGTGTGTTCTCATTTCACGCATCATTAACTCTCAGCTCTGCAGGCAGAAATCACAGAGAGGAGCTCTGCACCATTCCTGCAGATGAGGATCAGTTCGCACCTCCATGATTCCTCACCTTCCCTCCCCCACCACATCCCGAGTATAGCAACACTGACCTCTGATCCCATATCACAGTATCTACCAAACAATCAGCTGTTCAAGACTTATACTCCCGATCACCGCTCTCCAGCCTGGAATGTATCAGGGCTGACCCCACCCAGGACTCTTATTTTAGTCTTTGCAGAACATGGAAAACTCTGCAGTTTATTTAATCTCTTCACCAAATTCACAGATCTGCACAGGCTGTGCCCATTACGAGGGGTTCCCACCATCCCTGTGCCGAGTTCCTGGGTCTGTACACCTGCTGTGCCCATTATGAGGGGTTCCCACCATCCCTGTGCTGAGTTCTCGGGTCTGTACACCTGCTGTGCCCATTATGAGGGGTTCCCACCATCCCTGTGCTGAGTTCTCGGGTCTGTACACCTGCTGTGCCCATTATGAGGGGTTCCCACCATTCCTGTGCCGAGTTCCTGGGTCTGTACACCTGCTGTGCCCATTATGAGAGGTTCCCACTATGCCTGTGCTGAAATTCCACAGGAGCCCTCTCCTTTCACCAACACCCACCCCTTCCACAAAATATTTCCATGAAACAGAGCGCCTCACCTTGTGTATAGACTCCAGCTGGACGCGCTCCATGTTTACATCGCCCTTTGTCTCATTGGTTATCATCCTCCTGGTGGGCTCCCTGCTGTTAATACGATGGAAGTCTCTCTGCGGAGAGGAGGAGGGGTCAGTACAACGTGCACAGAAGAGATGAAGAACACAGTATAACATGGCGTTATGTCCCACCTATCGCAGATCAATTCCAGCCAAATAATTTTTTGCCTGGTTTATTGTCCAAAATGCCCATTGGGGAAATTTTTCATTTGCTCCTGTCCCGGTGACCACTGTTAACTGCCAGGGAGTGTAACTTCCCAAAGGAAGGGGTGTTTAGGGGTCACCACGCAGCACTGGCGTTCTTAGTTCCAGGACACTATCTGCATGGAGTTTGCATGTTCTCCCTGTGCTTGCGTGGGTTTCCCCTGGGTACTCCAAAGACAATGCCGATAGGTTAATTGGCTCCTGTCTGAATTGGGCCCAGTATGTGTATGTGCATATGCTGCAAAAAGTGAAGGAAAAGCCACAAACTGTTACAATCACAGTGTAGTACTTTATTCACTGGCTTTCAAAACAACCAGATACAAGGGTGAAACGCGTCAGTTGGGGTGGGGCCTAAGGCGGGGACTGTGTTCTGGAAGCTAGCTACATTGAATAAAGTCCTACGGTGTGATACCAGTGTGCGGGCTTTACCTTCACGTTCTGCAATAAAAATTCCAAGCTGGACAAGTAGTGAGCCAGCGTGACTCAGGATTTGAAAAGAGGTAGGTGGTATGGAGCCTCCTGCAGTCTGCGTCTCCCAGGATACAGACAAAGGTAAGAGGTGCTGAGGCTCCTGCGGTCTGCGTGTTTCCCAGGATACAGACAGAGGTAGGTGGTACAAGGCCTTCTACGGTCTGTGTGTGCCAAGATACAGACAGAGGTAGGCGGTACTAGGCCTCCGGCAGTTTTTGTGTGTCAGGATAAAAGACAGAGGTAGGTGGTACTGGGCCTCCTGCAGTCTGTGTGTCTCCGCAAACAGACATAGAGTAAGGCGATACTGAGCTATCAGAGTTTGGCTGTTCCTCACCCAGTTTTAAATGAATTGTAAAAGGCAGAAGGTTTTTTTTTATCTTAATGCATTCTATGCATTGATAAAAAGCCTTCTCTGCGCAGCAGCCTCCCCTCGTACTAATCTGAGCCCCATCTCAATCCAGCGATGTTGTAGGATTGTCTTGGCTGCTTGGGACTCCCCTCCTCATTGGCTGAGACAGCAGCGCAGTGCCATTGGCTGCCGCTGCTGTCAAAGTCAGTCAGCCAGCCAATGAGGAGAGAAAGGGGACGGGGCCGGGCCGAGGCTCCAGGTATGGACACAGGAAGCTGTGGCTTGACTCAGGTGCCCCCATAGTAAGCTGCTTGCTGTGGGGGAACTCAACAGGGAGGGACAAGGAGCTCCGAAGAGGGACCTGAGAAGAGGATCTAGGCTGCTCTATGCAAAACCACTGCAACGGAGGGAGGAGGAGGAGGCGGAGGAGGATTTACAATCACGTTAAGCCTCCTACACAGCTGTTACAGTTAATGACGGTTTCCGACTACATTTGAGAATTGATGATCATTAGCACCCTGCTTGGTAGAATTGGTTAATCGTACGCCTGAATCTAATCCTGGAAAATCCCAGCCTTAGTGCAAGTGTAGGAATTGATGTGGGTTTAAAGCCAAAAGAGCGGTCACACCAAATATTGATTAGATTTTTCTTCCGTTTGCTCTTACTTTACAGCATTTCTTCACACCTGCCTAATACTTTTTGCATAGTACTATAAGTGGTACTGAGCCTCCTGCTGTCTGTGTTTTAGAATACAGACACAGAGGTAGGTAGGTAGGTAGGTAGGTGGGTGGGTACTGAGCCTCCATCGGTCTGTGTTTCAGAATACAGACACAGCAGAGGTAGGTGGTCCAGCAGCCCCTACAGTGACACAGTGAGGGGGAGGTGCCTATTTGCTACATTGAGAAGGACGGGCCCATTTTACAACAAGAGGGTTTGTTACCATCTGGAATGATGCCCCATCCTTTACTGCTGTATGTATGTACCTAACGAGGTTGTCAATCCAGAAGGAGTCTCCCTAAGCTATTAAACTACAAGTCCCAGCATGCCCCGGAAATGTTCAATCTTTTACAGCTGCAGGGCCAGACTGCTGAAAAGGACAGGATTTTAGCGAATGGGTGTACATAGACTTTAATTAAAAGTTCTGCTGAGAAATTCACGACGTCATCCCGTACCAGAAGAGCGAGTCTTACCAAATCTGTATCCTGGAAGAGGAGGCGGGCACGGCTGGCTGCTGCTCGGAATGACTTTGGCTTGAAACGTTGGTAGTCCGTGGTCTCGGTTAACGGCTCACCAGATGGGCTCTGGGTGTCGCTGTCTGGGGGAGGAGCGGAGGACTGGAAATCGGCTTTATAAATAGGCTACATGGGAGAAGGAGGACAGGAGATGACCAATACTGACAGATGAGGGACTTAGGACATCTCCAGGAAAGTTACAGTTTCATATGTGCAAGCTGTGGTCATACTCACAAATCTGCGGTCAGCCGGCCGTTTGGTGTTAATAGAGTGGACGTTGAGAAAAGGCATCATGACGGCCATCACCTCGCCTGTAATATCCCCCGCAGTGACCGTTCCCAACCAATCCGAGCCGGACACACTCTGCAAAACAGCATGGAGTATAGACCATCGTTACCATTAGAATGGATGCTTCCCAACCTCTGCCTAGTCAGTTCTGTCAGAGTCTTCCAACCCTCGAGGTCTAGTCAAAATGATAGATTCCTCCATACTATACCTCAGTCTCTGCCCAGCCTATCCAATCAGTAGACTTCTCCATCAGGTATCCCAATCTCTGTCCAACCCATCCAATCAGAAGGAGTTCCCCATACTATACCTCAGCTTTTGCCCATCCCATCCATCCCGTACAGTCCACCATACATACTGTATAGCCCACCTCTGCCCAGCCCACCCAATCAGTAGAATTTTCCATCTTGCATCCAAATCTTTGTCCAGCCCATCCAATCAAGAGTGACCATATTATATCTCAGCTTCTTCCCAGCCAATCTGCACAGTCCCCATACTATATACCAACCTCTGTCCAGTCCACCCAATCAGCTGAGTTCCCCATCTTGTATCCAAATGTCTGTCCAGCTCATCCAATCAGCAGAGTTCCCCATACTATACCTTAGCTTCTCCCCAGACCATTCAATTTGCACATTCCCCATACTACATCCTAACCTCTGGCAAGCCCATCCAATCAGTAGAGTTCCCCCATCTTGTATCCCAATCTCTGTCCAGTCCATCCAATCAGCAGAGTTCTCCCATACCATACTTCAGCTTCTGCCCAGCCCATCCAATCTGTATAGCCCCCCTTACTATATAACCACTTCTGCCAAGCCCATCCAAATCAGTAGAATTCCCCATCTTGTATTCCAATCTCTGTCCAGCCCATCCAAATCAGAAGAACCCCACCACACCATATTCCAACTTCTGCTTGTTCATCGAGTCAGTAAAGTCCCTCATACTATATTCCAAACCTCTGCTCAGCCCATACAATCAGTGGAGTTCTCCATACTATAGGCCAATCTTTGCAGGCCATCCAATTAATAGAACTCCACATACTATAGCACACCCTCTGCCTAGGCCATCCAATCAGTAGCATCCCACATACCATATCCCAACCTCTGCACAGGCCATCCAATCAGTGGAGCGTCCCCATACTAGAATCCCAATATCTGCCAATAGTAGACTTCCCTTATACTATATTCCAACCTTGGCCTATCCCTTCCAATTAGTAGAGTCCCCCATACTACATTCCAACTTCTAACTAGCCCATCCAATAAAGTATGGTCTCCTATATTATATCCAAAGTTTTTCTCAGGCCTTCCAATCAGTGGAAGCCCACATACTATATCCCAACCTTTGCCTAGGCTATCCAATCAGTAGAGTCCCACTTGTTATAACAACCTCTGTCCAGCCCCTCCAAATATTGATGTCCTCCCATGCTAAATCCTAGCCTCTGCCCGGCCTCTCCAATCAGTAGAATCCTCCATACCATATCCCAACCTCTGCCCAGCCCATCCAATCAATACAGTCTTCTAAAACTATAACCCAACTACTACTCCCACCCCAAAATTTGAAATGAAGGATAAGCATGACACAATATGAGACTTTCCTTACCCAGACTGTTCCTCTGCGAGGTGCAGCAAAGTATGGCTTGTATCCCATAAATCCCGCATCCACATAATGGAGGCCGCACAGCCCGAACCTACATTGAGACGGATAGATTAGAAGGGCCATCTGCCCAGTGCTTGCACTCTGGTACATGCTGTAACACACCCCCCCCCCCCCCCCGGCATAGTCTGCACTGGACTGGGTAGACCACAGCTCCAGCTCGTCTTAGTCTCCAGCTCAGAAGGGGGAAGTCTCTACTATCCCCCTGCAATCTTCAGAACAGGAAAATTCCACCAAAAGGTAGAGGGAACCCCTTTTCATGGCTGTGGTAGGTGTGTACCACTGGAAACCCCAAAACCAAGAAGTCAGGTGGTGCAGCGGGTACTTTGCCCAAATGCCAAATCATAGGTATGTCAAATGTCTTTTCTCGATGGAAAATATTTCAAACACAGGTTTGAACTACCTTCCCTGGAGCAAATGCTGCCCCATTTTCTCCACCATCCTGCTCACATGCTCTAAAGCCGGAGACACTCCTTTCTGGGATCTCTACTGTTCAAGATTCATTGTACCCCCTTCTATAGCAGTGATCAGGTGACCCAGCGTCCATGGTTTTTGGGCATGGGTTCTATTCCTCTATAATTTATCCATGACAGCAGGCCTGGTAACAGAGTTAAAATCTGAGCAGAAAAGTGCTTAAAAAATGCCCCGAACCCATCAGACAGAAAATTTCAGGTTTACAGAGTTTGCCCCCCAATATTTCTTCACACTTACGCAGCAAAACAGTTGTCTTGTGCCAGCACCACTCCGCAATATGGCAGCAGCCACGTCACCTCTGTGCTCTGGAAGCGTTTAAAATCATTAAGTGGAGCCGCCAGCCTCCGAAGATCCCAAAACTTCAAATTTCGATCAACACCGCATGTCACAATGAAATTACTAAAGAATGAGAAAAGAAGAGAGAGCACATCGACCAATCACATAACTTAATAGGTAAGAAGCTCCCAGTCTGAGTCGTGATTGGCCACATGACCTGGATAAGGATGGTGAAATCTCCGTATCAGCTGCAAACCAAACCATACAGACATGGTCAGCCTATGGACCCGACATTTCCTGTAGATCAGCTGTGACCGAAGATTGTGTACACTATAGGTGCTCAACCTGTGGCCCTCCAGCTGTTACGGAACTATATGTCCCATCATGCCTTTAGAAGTCATGCCTGTTTAACTGGCAGCCTTGCAATGACTCAGCTGGAGGGCCACAGGTTGAGCACTAGACATGTGCAGTTCGTATCAAATAAAAATTCGGACAGATTTTCCCTTTTCGAAAATTCAGATGCATCCGAATTTTCGAATTACAATAGTATTGGATTTAAACAAATCCGAAAAAAAACAAACAAACAAAAATTTTGGATGAAATTCTAATCAATTCGAATAGTTTTCAAGTTGTTTTTCAATCTCCAAAGATAATAAAATAGAAAATAAAGGAATAGAAAAGAATAGAATAATAATGACAATAAAAAAAAAAAAAAAAAAAAGATCAGCATAAAATAGAAAGAATAACCATCTTCTGAAATTCAAATTTTTTAAATAGAATAAATTTGAACACATAAAAAGGAAAAAAAAAAAGAAAAAAAAAAAAGAAAGAAGAATAGAATAGACTATAATGGAATAGAAAAGAATTAAAATTTGAATAGAATAGACTAGAATAGAGTAGAAAAAACAGAATAGTATAGAAAAAAAACCTGAATAGAACAAATATAAAAATCTTCCTTTAGATGCCCCGCTAACCGCCCGGGCATGGGTAACCGGCGAAAAGAAAAGAACAAACAAATGGAAAGAATAGAATTAAAACAATAGAAAAGGGATAGAAATAATATAACCATTTCCCAAAATTCAAATAGAATCAATTCGAAGAATAGATTAGAATAGGAAGATGGTTATATGCTTTCTATTCTATTTTTTTCTATACTATTCTGTTATTTTCTATTCCAATCTATTCACATACAAATTGATTCTATTTGAATTTTGGGAAATGGTTATATTCTATTATTTTTTTTAATTCTTCTTCTTTTGTATTCTATTCTAGTCTGTTCTTTTATTTTCTATTCCATTTTGTTCTGTTTTACTATATTCTATTCTATTCCTTTATCTCCCTTTCCAATTTTTTCGAATTTAAAAACTTTTCGAAACGATTTGAATATGAATAAACAAAACAAATTAAACTAAATTTAAGAAAACAAACTTATGTAAATAAAGAATTGAAAGGAAACAATTTTTTTCGTTCTGCACAGGTCTATTGAGCAGCCATGGAGTATAGACTGTTGGGAGATCGGGAGATGGAAGGTTCAGGTGACACGATGTGATATTTCCATAGCGATCACTGTAACACCCAACATTACCACTAGAATGTATTCTTTCCAATCCCAGTTAATCCAGTCTGAGCCTTCAAAACTATGTCCCAACTGGCCCAGCCAAATTATACTACAGAGTCTTCCATACTCTACCCCAACCTCTACTCAGCCCATCAGTCAAGTCCTCCATACTGTACCCCAATCTCTGTTCATCCCATCTGTAGAGTCCTCCATACTATACCACAACCTCTGCCCATCCCATCAGTAGAGTCCCCCATATTGTATCACAACCCCTGCCCATACCGTCAGCAGAATGCTTTATACTAAACTCCAACCTCTGCCCATCCCATTATTAGGGTTACGCATACTATACCCAAACCTCTGTCCATCCCATTACAAGAGTCCCCCATGATTTACTACAACCTCTGCACATCCCATCAGTAGAGTCCTCCACACTATACCCAAACCTCTGCGCAGTCCATCAGTAGAGTCCTCCATGCTATAACCCAATCTCTGCCCATCCCATCAGTAGAGTCCCCCATATTGCATCACAACCTCTGCCCAGCCCATCAGTAGAGTCCTCCATACTACACCCCAACCTCTGCTCCGCTCATCAGTAGAATCCTCCATATTATATCACAACCTCTGCATAGCCCATCAGTAGGGTTCTGTAGACTATACCCCAACCTCTGCATAGCCCATCAGTAGGGTTCTGTAGACTATACCCCAACCTCTGCCCAGCCCATCAGTAGGGTTCTGTAGACTATACCCCAACCTCTGCCCAGCCCATCAGTAGGATTCTGCAGACTATACCCCAACCTCTGCCCAGCCCATCAGTAGGATTCTGCAGACTATACCCCAACCTCTGCCCAGCCCATCAGTAGGATTCTGCAGACTATACCTCAACCTCTGCCCAGCCCATCAGTAGAGTCCTCCATACTATACTCCAACCTCTGCCCATCCCATTAGTAGGGTTCCACATACTATACCACAACCTCTGCCCATCCCATCAGAAAAGTCCCCCATGATTTACTCCAACCTCTGCACATCCCATCAGTAGTGTCCTCCATACTATACCCCAACCTCTGCTCATCCCATCGGTATGGTGCTCCATACTATACCCTAACCTCTGCTCAGCCTGTCCAATAAGTAGAGGCCTACATACTATATCAAACAATGAATGTGATCTTCCCAACCTTTTCCCAGTCAAAGCCTCCAAACTACGCTCCAATCTGCTACCCAGCCAATTCAAACGATAGAGTATTTCATACTATATCCCAACCTCTGTCCAGCCCATTCAATCAGTAGAGTACTTTATACTGTATCCCAGCCAGACACTTCCTGTAGATCAGCTGTGACCACACTTTGTGTGCAGTTTAATGCCCTTTTATTGCCGTTCTAGTAAAGCATGCTATACAACATCTTTGGGGGGGTTAGGGGTTTTAGGCTGAAGGTGACAGAGATATACAATGTTTATGAAGTAAAAGGCTCTGGTAGCTTCAGCCATAAGCTTGGGTAGAATGGTGAAGAATTAGACACCCCCCTTCTCCAACATCCTCAACACCGGTCACGCTCTCATCCAGTACCTGTCTGCCTTGCACCATTCGACACAGCGCACAGCATGGTTGTGGGCTGAGAAGCTGAGGAACGGGTATTGTTTGATGACAGAACCCTGGCGCACCTTCTGCAGAATGGATTTTGTATACAGATCCCAGATGGACACTGTGCCTGGAAAGCAGAGAAGACACACAGAGTCAAAGTGCGGAAGGGAGACACAGTTCAAAAGCAATCCTGTACTGAGGTAACCTCCAAGACTGCCACGCTGACTTCTTATGGTTACTTGGCTCCAACAGTGATCCACTGGCTTCAGAACGTTGGCCGTGTTTTTACCTGGTCAGGGACTCAAAGTACTGGATTAAGAGTCAGCCCGGTAACTAGCATTTTCGGTAGTGGCAGCCTGAATGTTTCCTTCAGCAAAAAGTGTAATCCTTTTCAACCAATCATGGTGGCCGTTGACCATCAGCCCAGCCAACAATAGTAATTGCTGTCTATCAGTGCAACCTCTCTTGGAGCCAATAAAAAATAACTTGCTGTGGTGCAGTAAGACCAGGAATAAACCATGACAGACGTGTGAACTGGGGAGGTCAATGGGAATTGCACAGAGAACTCACCATCATAGAATCCAGCCGCCAGGTACTGGTGCGGTTTTGTGTGATGCCAGGCCACTGTGAAACATTGCCCATTGTCTCCAGATCTACATGACTTGATGGAGCCAACATAAAGCCGAACCACAGGGTCCACCTGGTGGGGGGGAGAAGAAAATCAGCTGACCACCTGACATCAACACCGTCATTACAGAGGGCCCGATTAAACTTCATTCCCATCATCTTCATTCTCAAGTTCTATTCTATGTCCTGGGCTAAATTCTCCCCTGCACACCCAAAGAGCTATTTTTTTAAAGCATAGGTTTAGATGGAAAAATCCACACAGGGATTGAGGTTCAAAAGGCGTTCAGAAGGGTTGCGGTTTAAAAGGTGTTCAGAAGGGTTGAGGTCAGGGCTCTCTGCAGGACACTTGAGTTCCTCCACACCAAACTGGCCAAACCAGGTCTTTTTGGAGCTGGCTTTGTACACCTGATCACAGCCATAGTGGAACAGAACAGGGTCTTCCCCAAACTGTTACCACAGGGATGGAAGAGCACAATTACCTAGAAGATGTGTCAAACACAAGTCCTGTGGGCCATTTCATGTGGCTCTTGCACCTCTCCTGCAGCTACGGCACCCCCCTCGTCTACACCCTTAACTTGTGCCAGCAGCAGAGAGGACCACAGAACTTCTCTGCCAGATTCTGTTGTGTAGCTCTAGAGAGGCTAGTTTCTGCCGCCCCCCATATCTCAGCAGTAGGGAGAATGACAAAACTCCTCGTACAGATCCTGCGCCTCTCTGTACAGCTGCAGCACCCTCTCATCTCTGCCTCCCCTGGTCTCATAATTCAGCAGACTGTGGCAACTGACTCCAGCCCTCCTCTGGTCCTCCTCCAGACCCTGCACTTTCTGCTTCCCAGCTTCTTCCCAGGCAGCAGCACAAGGTAAGAGGGGTGCACTATGATGTAAGAGAGGGTAGGGGACTCCTGACTTCTGATGGTGGGGAGAACTCTTAACCTTCTGATGTAAGGGGGGTGCTCTGGATATCTAGTCTTACAGATACAACTGGCCCTTCGAGGGCAACCATAATGCCGATGCGCCCTGAGGTGAAATTGAGTTTGAGATCCCTTCTCTAGAATGTCTTTTTATGCTGTAATATTGACAGCACTCTTCACTGGAGACACCTAAAAGGTCAACATTTGGGATAGGGATCAAAAACATTTTGCCATATACTAGTTGTGTTGACCTGGCATCCACAGACTTGGTGTTATTTACCTCTCTCGATTTGGTAATGAACTGAAATTGGATGAGAGATGGAAGGATATTTTTTATCATAACGTGATCACCCAAATATCTGGCACGCTCAACCTACACTATATTGTTAAATGTAATGGGACGCCTGCCTTTACACGCAACATTAACGCGCAGTCCCCGCTTGAATTCATTGGATCCTATCAGATTGAGGTCAGGACTCTGTGCAGGCCACCACCTCCACCCCAAACTCGCTCATCCATGTCTTTATGGACCTTGCTTTGTGCACTGGTGCACAGTCATGTTGGAACAGGAAGGGGCCATCCCCAAACTGTTCCCACAAAGTTGGGAGCTTTAAGAATTTTCTTAACTGGAACTAAGGGGTCAAGCCCAACCCCTGAAAAACAACCCCACACCATAATCCCCCCCTCACCAAAATGATTTCGACCAGTGCACAAAGCAAGGTCCATAAAGACATGGATGAGCGAGTTTGGGGTGGAGGAACTTGACTGGCCTGCACAGACATGACATCAACCTGATAGAAAACCTTTGCGATGAATCCGAGGGGAGACTGCAAGCCAGACCTTCTCATCCAGTATCAGTGCCTGACCTCACAAATTTGCTTCTGGAAGAATGGTCAAACATTCCCATAGACACACTCCTAAACCTTGTGGACGGCCTTCCCAGAAGAGTTGAAGCTGTTATAGCTGCAAAGGGTGGGCCAACTCAATATTGAACCCTACAGACTAATGCCCCGTACACACGGTCGGACATTGTTCGGACATTCCGACAACAAAATCCTAGGATTTTTTCAGACGGATGTTGGCTCAAACTTGTCTTGCATACACACGGTCACACAAAGTTGTCGGAAAATCCGATCATTCTGAACGCGGTGACGTAAAACACGTACGTCGGGACTATAAACGGGGCAGTAGCCAATAGCGTTCATCTCTTTATTTATTCTGAGCATGCGTGGCACTTTGTGCGTCGGATTTGTGTACACACGATCGGAAATTCCGACAACGGATTTTGTTGTCGGAAAATTTTATAGCCTGCTCTCAAACTTTGTGTGTCGGAAAATCCCATGGAAAATGTGTGATGGAGCCCACACACGGTCGGAATTTCTGACAACAAGGTCCTAGCAAACATTTTCCGTCGAAAAATCCGACCGCGTGTACGGGGCATAAGACTGGGATGCCATTAAAGTTCGTGTGTGTGTAAAGGCAGGCGTCCCAATACTTTTGATATTATAGTGTATACTAGGCTTTTGGCTAGAGTCTTCGGTGGATAAGATAACGACATCATCGGGGACGGATATGTTACGTCCTCACGGGTTGTGTAGGCTGAAAAAAAAAAAAAAAAAAAAAAAAAAAAAAAGAGTTCCTTCTGAGCTGCTTCTTTTGAACACTCATTGACTTGTATGGGGAGAAAAGCAGTCTGGAGACACATCACCATATACAAATATATAAATTATGTACAGGAAACCAGTTTTTCATTTTTAACTGTGTTAAACAATGACCAGTTCAGTGTACAGAGGAGTCGAGTCCTCTTATGGGGTCCAGGTACAGACGGTTCCTGTGTCAAGGGGGGGCGCAATTGAGCGGTCACACTACAGACAATCCATCTAATCTACTTTTTCCATCGTCCCCGACGAGTCGTCTGCAGGACGTTCTGTAACGCCATCCATCTCCATAAAGAATGATCTGCTGCGTTCCGCCTGAGCGGCTTTAATTAAAAAGGATGAAGTGACAGCTAAATGAATATTGACCCAGAGATGGGAGGATTTATTCTATGTACGAGAGAGACTGACCAGACCATCAGCCGGCATGTACTACAAACATAACACCGTACGGCAGTTCAGGGGATAATGGCAGGTTTATCCCGGGATATACACACTGTATAGACATAGGAGGAGCGGCAGGTTTATCCCGGGATATACACACTGTATAGACAAGGGAGGAGCGGCAGGTTTATCCCGGGATATACACACTGTACGGACAAGGGAGGAGAGGCAGGTTTATTATCCCGGGATATACACATTGTATAGACAAGGGAGGAGCGGCAGGTTTATTATCCCGGGATATACACACTGTATAGACAAGGGAGGAGCGGCAGGTTTATCCCGGGATATACACACTGTATAGACAAGGGAGGAGCGGCAGGTTTATCCCGGGATATACACACTGTATAGACAAGGGAGGAGAGGCAGGTTTATTATCCCGGGATATACACACTGTATAGACAAGGGAGGAGCGGCAGGTTTATTATCCCGGGATATACACACACTGTATAGACAAGGGAGGAGAGGCAGGTTTATTATCCCGGGATATACACACTGTATAGACAAGGGAGGAGAGGCAGGTTTATTATCCTGGGATATACACACTGTATAGACAAGGGAGGAGATGCAGGTTTATTATCCGGGGATATACACACTGTATAGACAAGGGAGGAGAGGCAGGTTTATCCCGGGATAGACACACTGTATGGACAAGGGGGGAGAGGCAGGTTTATTATCCTGGGATATACACACTGTATAGACAAGGGAGGAGGAGAGGCAGGTTTATTATCCCGGGATATACACACTGTATAGACAAGGGAGGAGGAGAGGCAGGTTTATTATCCTGGGATACACACACTGTATAGACAAGGGGGGAGAGGCAGGTTTATCCCGGGATATACACACTGTATAGACAAGGGGGGAGAGGCAGGTTTATTATCCTGGGATATACACACTGTACGGACAAGGGAGGAGAGGCAGGTTTATTATCCTGGGATATACACACTGTATAGACAAGGGAGGAGAGGCAGGTTTATCCCGGGATATACACACTGTATAGACAAGGGAGGAGAGGCAGGTTTATCCTGGGATATACACACTGTATAGACAAGGGGGGAGCGGCAGGGTTCATCAATCTTACCTTACAGATGGTCGGCTCCGAGGTATCTGTAGGGAAAAAGAAAAAAAAACAGTTACATTGGTTCTGTAAAAGGAGAATACATTGCTTTAGAACTCTCAGGAGACCGGAAGCCAACACACCTACAGAATACAGGTCTTCTATGATTTATGACTCCCACACAGAAAAGTACTGTAAACCCCTCCTAAAAATATCAATAATAATATGCAAAAGCTACAAAAAGTGGACAGTTACATACATTTTCCCAATAACCATCAAGAAGAATGTCAAATTTATTGCACTTAGATCAGGTGACAAAAGCATTCTGTGCATGTCAGTGGGCGGCAGTGCTGTACAATAAATGTGATGCTAGGCTCTGTGGGCTGCCGTGCCGTACAATAAGTGCTGGTCTCTCTGGGCTGCAGTGCCGTACAATAAGTGTAATGCTTGGCTCTCTGTGGGCTAAAGTGCTGTACAGTAAAATGTAATGCTGGGCTCTCTGGGCTGCTGTGCCGTACAGTAAATGTAATGCTGGGTCTCTGGGCTGCAGTGCTGTAAAGTAAATGTAATGCTGGGCTCTGTGGGCTGCAGTGCTGTACAATAAAATGTAATGCTGGGCTCTCTGGGCTGCTGTGCCATACAGTAAATGTAATGCTGGGCTCTCTGGGCTGCTGTGCCATACAGTCAATGTAACGTGGGGCTCGCGCTCTGGGCTGCAGTGCTGTACAATAATTACGATGCTGGGCTTTCTCTGGGCTGCAGTGCCCTACAGTGAATGTAACGTGGGGCTCTCCGTGGGCTGCAGTGCCACACAATAAGTGCAATGCTGGGTTTTCTCTGGGCTGCAGTGCTGTACAATAAATGTAATGCTGGGCTCGCTCTGGGCTGCAGTGCTGTACAATAAATGTAATGCTGGGCTTGCTCTGGGCTGCAGTGCTGTACAATAAATGTAATGCTGGGCTTGCTCTGGGCTGCAGTGCTGTACAATAAATGTAATGCTGGGCTTGCTCTGGGCTGCAGTGCTGTACAATAAATGTAATGCTGGGCTTGCTCTGGGCTGCAGTGCTGTACAAAAGGGGTAATGCTGGGCTCTCTGGGCGGCGGTCTTGTACAATAAATGTAATGCCTCTCTGGGATGTAGCATTATACAATAAACCTTCATATTCAAGGCCTGTGTCCTTATCTCACCACCTCTGCTGTATAAATTTGTGCCGTGTCACAGATAAAAAAACACTGCCACTCACACTGCTCCGCCCAACCTAGAGAACAGCCGAGTGGAATCCAAGATTGGTTTCAGAACCTGCAAATCCCAGGAATCTCCTGCTTTACAGATCCAAAGACTGACCTATGGACAACCTGTGGAAATCCACACCTGATTTCATACCCAAAGTAGCAAATATTCTTTTATTTCCTTCTAGAAAAGCAGAGCAGGGGGTTTCGCTGCTGTGTTTGCTTTGACATGATAAACAATAAGCCATCCCCAAGCAACCAAAATCCTCTGTGCCTTCATTAAGTTAAGCACGAGTATTTGTAATGGTGAGCAGAACAAAAACACATATCTTAAACACAAGCAGAGGTGACATTGTAGAAAATTGCATATCAAAGCAAAAATCAGTAGACTCAGGGGAGGTACAACAGCTGAAGTTATACCCAGATTGACAATCAGTAGACCCAGCTGAAGTAAAAAGGACACCGCTAACCCATCCCAATGAACGTAGATGTATGTGATGGCCTCAGCCGCCACTGCTCCACTGGCCACATCCACAGACGCGTTTCGTCCTTGACTAAGCCCCAGTGGGCGGAGCGAAGCGTGTCAGGGCATGGCCAGTGGAGCAGCATCGACTGAGGCCATCACATACATCCACATGCATTGGGCTGGGTAGGCGGTGTCCTACACAGTCTACACTGGCACTTCAGGATGAATGAAACCGGATGCCAGCCCCCTTCTCCTGAGTTCCAGCAGGGGGAAAACATTACACCTCAACTATGGAATGGCACTTCAAGGTTCCAACAGAGCCAGCCGAAGTTATATCCAGATCAGGTTTCCGAGTAAACGATGGCTTTGGTCAGGGAGGTCGTCCATTGCATTAAAAGACAAACAAACAGAAGATAGGAAAGGTTGTAGACCCAAACTCTACTTTCACAGGAAAAGCTGAGATTTGCCAAAAACTTGGATTATCTGGTTATCTGGATTCACTGATAACCGATCTGCGGCTTTCTTAGTAGGTAGTTTATTGAAGAATCATATGCTTAGTTTGAATAATTTGCAGCAAGGTTTGTTCACAAACTAAGATATGGAGAATACTTCTACAGAGGAATCTTGCTTTTTAGTGGTGTCTAATAGGAGTTTAAACACGTTAAAAAAAAAAAAAAAAAAAAAAAAAAAATCCATTGTGTCATCGTTAATAAATGGGCCTCTTGGTAGTACCCAGATGGCAGCAGATCTCCGGAGCTCCTCAGTCTGTCCCATTGTGTTCCCTCCTGTCTATAAATTCAGGACATGATGTACAGATAAGCCTCCTTCCAATGTGTGTGCGGAGAGATAAGAGGTGGCAGAGCACTGTAACGATTGTGGTGTCACCGGATGATAAATAACCGACTCTATAGACGGTGAAGAGCCTGGGTCGTACAATAGAGGTCAGTCTATAGACATCCGCTCTGTGTGACCCCAGTCAGCAGCTGAAGTAACACCATCTACAGTTTACGAAGAAAGCAGGCGATGGCAAAAGCAGGGAGATCACCCGAATACCCAAACTAGAAGAGTGTGGGGGCAGATGCTGGCACTGGGACATTAGTACCCTGCCCATGGAGGGGGTGTTCTTAGACCAACACAAAATGAACAAAAGTTGGAAAAAAAAAAAAAAAAAAAAAAAAGTTACACGTCTGCTAATGATGAAATTAGGAATAGAAGTCTGAGGCAATCCTGCTGGCAGTCCATAGTGAGGATGACCGTTCCGGCCTTCAGGGCTGGAATAGAAACAAACAGGCAAATAGATTCTACTAAAAGGACCGACTTGAGGTATATTTGGCAGTACTCTACAACTGGGGGGGGGGACCTCAAAGTGGACCTTAACTCAAAAAGCAAAGATTTGCTATGATATAGGAAACATCTAAAAATTTTAATTATACAGGAGTACTAACCTAATCTTGTGTATTGAATTCCCTCTGAAATGTAGCAGTGTAATACCTGGGCACTCCCGTTAAGCGTGCACTTTCCATACGCAGGCACTAATAGCCCACGACCAGCCCCGGAAAAAAGGAGCCGAGGGCCCTGGAGCAGCCCCGGAAAAAAGGAGCCGAGGGCCCTGGAGCAGCCCCGGAAAAAAGGAGCCGAGGGCCCTGGAGCAGCCCCGGAAAAAAGGAGCCGAGGGCCCTGGAGCAGCCCCGGAAAAAAGGAGCCGAGGGCCCTGGAGCAGCCCCGGAAAAAAGGAGCAGAGGGCCCTGGAGCAGCCCCGGAAAAAAGGAGCAGAGGGCCCTGGAGCAGCCCCGGAAAAAAGGAGCAGAGGGCCCTGGAGCAGCCCCGGAAAAAAGGAGCAGAGGGCCCTGGACCAGCCCCGGAAAAGGGAACAGAGGGCCCTGGACCAGCCCCAGAAAAGGGAGCAGAGGGCCCTGGACCAGCCCCAGAAAAGGGAGCAGAGGGCCCTGGACCAGCCCCAGAAAAGGGAGCAGAGGGCCCTGGACCAGCCCCAGAAAAGGGAACAGAGGGCCCGGGACCAGCCCCGGAAAAAGGAGCAGAGGGCCCGGGACCAGCCCCGGAAAAAGGAGCAGAGGGCCCGGGACCAGCCCCGGAAAAGGGAGCAGAGGGCCCGGGACCAGCCCCGGAAAAGGGAGCAGAGGGCCCGGGACCAGCCCCGGAAAAGGGAGCAGAGGGCCCGGGACCAGCCCCGGAAAAGGGAGCAGAGGGCCCTGGACCAGCCCCGGAAAAGGGAGCAGAGGGCCCTGGAGCAGCCGGGAAAGGGGCAGAGGGCCCTGGAGCAGCCGGGAAAGGGGCAGAGGGCCCTGGAGCAGCCGGGAAAGGGGCAGAGGGCCCTGGAGCATCCGGGAAAGGGGCAGAGGGCCCTGGAGCAGCCGGGAAAGGGGCAGAGGGCCCTGGAGCAGCCGGGAAAGGGGCAGTGGGCTCAGGAACACCAACAGTTTGGAAGGGACAGAAGTGTTAAAAGGGAAATTAAGTGATGGAATACAACTCAGACACACACAGAAGCCCTCACAGATGTGTACAGAGGGTGCACCATAGATAGCAGAGGACAGGGAATAGTACGGGCATACTTTTCCAGTGTTTTCTGGTAATTCAGGGGTGTCTGCACATCAAATGCCAGTCAGCAGATTCCCATTTACTTCAATGGTGCAATGTAATGACCGTTCTGAAGCCGCGTGTTTGACTTTGTGTTTCTTTGGGTACAAGAGGTATTAATGAGATTTACTTTTTCACCGCAGTTTACACTTGGCCTTCACTGCATCTATACAGTTCCTAATCCTGACACAAGCCAATTGCTCAGTGGGGTAAAGGAATGAGACAATAGTGTGAGGTCCCATGAGGACGGAGGGAAGTACCCAGCTGCGGAGTGCCTCAGGCCGATAATAGGAGATAAGTGGGTCTTTAATGACCATTAATTTCTGCTCGAATAACTGCCCCCCAGAGACCAGACTACCCAAGCAGAGTACATCAATCATTGCCGAGACAGTAGAAGGAAGACGGCCAACCGCCCAACCACACTATACCAAATATTATGTACACACCAAGTCTTCTACCCTATCAGAGACCCTTGGAGAGCCCGGCTCCCTTACTCATGGTGAGCTTAGCAGGACGGACAATTCCATTTACTACAATGATGAGAACGACGGTGCAAACCATGCCGAGATTGGTCACCTGAACCCTAAAAATTGTCATCGTATGACGCACGGTATTCAAGTAAAGAGGTGGGGAAAGAGCGCCTGCTGTGTAAAAGGTGTATCTTGTGCCCTGATATACTATTTAATGTTTACCCTTTCACTGATCGCACATCCTATAAATCCTGGAATGTGGCAGGCGAACACACAGCAGCAGATGTGACAATGGGAGAGACGGAGGCTCTCATCCAGTAGATGGAGAGAGGAAGGCTCTCATCCATGTAATCAGCATCTGGATAGTCTGTAATGGTGATCAGACTGCACAATAGAGAGCTGGTAAAACACGTTTCCTGAGAATTACCCTGGAGGAGGGAGGGGGGTCTCCTTCCCGCTCTACTGAGCCCAGCAGGGAGGAAGAAACAATAGAAGAGGCCGCGGCTCAGAGTCCTGCAATGTACAGACCAATCGTCACCCAGAATCCTCTGCTGTGACTGCAGATAAAAGGCTGCCGGGATGTAGCAGACACACACACATTGCAATCTCTCTGAACCTAAAGCCAATTCCTGCGTCGTTATTGAAGGATGTAAAGCCAACTCCGTTCATCTGCCTGTATTTGTGGGTAGCAAGACTCGGGACCCCACTGACAGCCACCAACCGAGCATAGTCTGTACTGGCACATGGCATGCTCATCCATCTTATTGGATACTATGTGCCTCCACAGGAGTGGAGAACAACATTTATATAGTGTGATGTGTAAATGAACTTCAGACATGACAATCTGTTCATCTGGTAATGGAGGCGTCACATGGAAGTTCTCTTTTTTGTGCCTCCATTGGGCCATTGATAGGATGAAATTAGGTGGTGGTGGGGTAAGGGCGCCATCTAGGGGCAGCACAGTATAAAGGCAAGAGGTGGTGTAAGAGAACTCACTAGGGGCAGTACAGTATGAAATAAGGTGTAAGGTATTGTAAAGGCACCCAATAGGGGCAGCACAGAATATAGTAAGGCGAAAGGTGGTGTGAGGGCACCTTCTGGGGGTAACACAGTATAAAGTAAAGTGAGAGGTGGGGTAAAGACGCCCTCTAGGGGCAGCACAGTATGGAGTAAGGTGTAAGGGCCCCCCTGTAGAGGTAGCACAGTACAAATTAAGGCAAGAGGTGGTACAAGGGCACCCCTTAGAAGCAGCGTAGTATGAAAACGAGAGGTAAGGGCACCCTCTGGGTGCAGCACAGTACGGAGCCAGGCGGGAGGTGGGGTAAGGGCACCCTCTAGGGGCAGCACAGTATAAAGTAAGGGGGGGGGCAGTAAGGGCTCCTTCTAGAGGCAGCACAATACAGGGTAAGGCAAGAGGTGGTGTAAGGGCACCCTCGAGGGGCAGCACAGTATGAAGTAGAGGCGAGAGGTGAGGGAAAAGGCACCCTCTAGGGGTAGCACAGTATGAAGGCGAGAGGATGGGAAAATGGTGCCCTCTAGGGGCAGCACAGTATGAAGTAAGGTGTAAGATGGTGTAAGGGTGCACTCTGAGGGCAGCGCAGTACAAAGTCAGGCAAAAGGTGGTCTAAGTGTGCCCTCTAGGGTAAAGGCTCCCTCTAGAGGCAGCAAAGTACAAAGTAAGGTGAGGAAAGGGTGCCCTCTAGGGGCAGAACAGTATGAAGTAAGATGTAAGGGCACCTCTAGGGGCAGCATCACAGTATAAAGTAAGGTGCAAGTTGGGGTAAGGGTGCCCTCTAGAGGCAGCACAGTATAAAGTAGTGCGAGAGCTGGTGTAAAGGGCACCTAGTACAGGCAGCATAGTATGAAGAAAGAAAAGAGTTGGTGTATGGGTGCCCTCTGGGGGGAAACACAGCACAAGGCAAGGCAGGAGAATGATATAAAGGCATCCTATAGGGGCAGTACAGTATAAAGGTGAGAGGTGGTGCAAGGGCATCCTCTAGGGGCAGCAAATTATGAAGCAAGGAGATAGGTGGTGTAAAAAGGCACCCAAAAGTTGCAGCACAGTATGAATAAGGTTAAAGGTGCTATAAGGGTGCCCTCTAGAGGCAGCGCAGTATAAAGTAAGGCGAGAGCTGGTGTAAGGGATTCTTTTAGGACCAGTATAGTAAGAAGTAATGAGGTGGTGCAAGGGCACCCTCTGGGGGACGTACAGTATGACGACAAGGTAAAATGTGCTGTAAAGGGGCATCATATGCAGATGCAAATTCATCCCTTTGATCTACAGATAAATGAAAAACGTTACTTTGTATCTCTCTATCTCCCATCTGATCAATGTTTATAAACAATGTTACTTTGTATCTCTAGCCACGTGCTTACTGGGCACTTAAACCCCCTTCCTGCCCAGACCAATTTTCAGCTTTCAGCACTGTCGCACTTTGAATGACAATTGCGCGGTCATACAACACTGTACCCAAACAAAATTTTTATCATTTTTTTCACACAGATAGAGCTTTCTTTTGGTGGTATTTAATTGCTGCTGGGTTTTTTATTTTTTGTTAAATAAAAACAAAAAAAGGACCGAAATCTTGAAAAAAAAAAAAGGTTTCATAGTTTGTTATAAAAATTTGAAAACAGGTCATTTTTCTCCTTCACTGATGGGCACTGATGGGTGGCACTGATGGGCACTGGTAGGTGACACTGATGGGCAGCACTGATCTGTGGCACTGATTATTAGACACTGATGGGCATTGATTGGCAGCACTGGTGGGCATTGATGGGTGGCACTGGCAGGTGACACTGGTGGGCACAGCTGCTGCTTTTTGAGTGAGGGACCAATGTCCCTCTGACAGAAGCCGGTGATCAGCTTCCCCCCCCCCTTACGCTGACAGCGCGAGGGAAAAAAAAAAAATACAGATTACCGAGCCTCTGTTTACATCACGTGATCAGCCGTCATTGGCTGACAGCTGATCACGTGGTAAGGGGCCGGGATCGACCCCTTACTCAGATCTGTGATCAGCCGAGTGTCAGACTCAGTGATCACAGAGCGGGTCCCGCACTCTGCGCTTGCTTGGGAGGACGTCCATGGAAACCCTGCCGGCAATTAAGGCCCGTGCTGCAGCCGTCTTCCGGCTATAGCGCGGGCGGCAAGTAGCTAGCTCCCATCTGATCAATGTTTATAAAACAATATTACTTTGTATCTCTCTATCTCTATCTGAAGCGGTCAACCACAATCCCATTTTTTTTTTCCCCCAGTCAGTGATTCTCTTTCCCCTAAAAGTGAACTGAGCAGCTGATTAGCCGCTGGATCATTTTTAGAAGCAGTGGGAGAGGTTAACAACCTCTTGTCTGTTTCTTGGTTTTACTGTTCTCACCGGGGAGCCCGGCAAACGATCTGTCAGTTTGCACAGCTGGCCATAGACCGTGGCCGGCGTTCTCCTCCTCCTCCTCAGCTAATGTCTAGTCTGCTCATGGATCTCCTGACGTCATTGAGCGGATGGCCATCTTATTGAGGAGCCCATTATGATTGGCATCATGTGAGTGGCCCCTTTGTAGCTTTGAATAAATGTGTCAAGGGATGTCACAAGGGATGTTTACATTTGATGCGAGAGAGAGACCCGATCCAGTTATCAGAAGCAGCTGGTCCATAGAACCTATGACCACTTCAGAGAGGAGACCACTCCTCACACCAGGCAATGTAACACCTCCAAAAAAAAGGTGAACTGACCAAAAGTTTGAGTCCATCCCATATTCACACTTTTATAAAGTGGTGGCCCTTGCACCTCTCTTGCAGCTGCAGCCCCCCCCTCTCATCTACACCTCCACCTGGTCTCAGCAGTCGGCAGGAGAGAGGACAGAACTCCTCCTACAGATCCTGCACCTCTCTGTGCAGCCACAGCACTCCCTCATCTCCACCTCCCATGGTCTCGGCATTCAGCAGATGCCGAGAGCTGACTGAAGCCCTCCTCTGGTCCACCCATCCAGACCCTGCACTTTCCAGCTCTGCCTCCAGCTTTTGCCCAGCAGCAGCACATGGCGGTGGAGGGTGCACTGATGTAAAGTAAAGGAGGTGGAGGACGACTCTTAATGACTTCTGATGGTAGGGGGGTGGGTGGGGTGCTCTGGACATGCAGTCTTATGCCGCGTACACACGGTCGGACTTTTCGTCTACAAAAGTCCAACGGACGCCGACGGACTAAAGCTGGCTGGTAATCCGATCGTGTGTGGGCTTCTCTGGACTTTCAGCAGACTTTTTCAGCCTCAAATCCGACGGACTTTAGATTTGAAACATGCTTCAAATCTTTACGTCGTAACTACGACGGACCCCGAAATCCGCTCGTCTGTGTGCTAGTCCGACGGACAAAAAACCCATGCTAGGGCAGCTATTGGCTACTGGCTATGAACTTCCTTATTTTAGTCCGGTGTACGTCATCACGTACGAATCCGTCGGACTTTTGTGTGGTCGTGTGTAGGCAAGTCCGTTCGTTAGAAAGTCTGCTGCAAGTCCGCCGAAAGTCCGCCGGAAGTCTGTCGGACAGGCTGTCGGACTTTTGTAGACGAAAAGTCCGACCGTGTGTACGCGGCATTAGAGATACAACCAGCCCTTTGAGGGCAACCATAGTGCTGATGCAGCCCACAATGAAATGGAGTTTGACATCCCTTCTTTACAGCAGGTCCACAGGCTTAAAAATGACAATCTTCACCTTATGTCTGCTGCTAACGCATTTTGACCAAATAGGACTTAGTCGTAGAGATAGGGGGGGGGGGGGGGGGGTCAAATGGAGGGGATTTACATACACAGTGTCAAGCACAGAATAAACATCAAGGACATCCAATACAGTTTGTAGTGCATGCTGATCCAAGGGAGGTGCAATGAATGAGAAGAGACTGCTTAGAATGGCCCTTCAGCACCCGGGGTACAAGTGATGGTGGGAAAGTGCTAATTGGAGCAGAAAGCTGCCACCCCACATTTGTATTTTTATCTCTGGCTTATAGAAGGTCACCCAAACTGTCCTTCAGGCTCCTTCTAGTTCTATGTGCTGTATAGAACATTGCTCATCACATAACCTGTATTATCATTTACAGTGCCTTGAAAAAGTATTCATTCCCCTTAAATTTTCCCCATTCTGTCATGTTACAACAAATAAATATGTGAAAAGTGTGGGGGGCATTTGTATGGCGCCCCCCGGAGTCAATACTTTGTAGAACCACCTTTCACTGCAATTACAGCTGCAAGTCTTTTTGGGGATGTCTCTACCAACTTTGCACATCTAGAGAGGGACATTTTTGCCCATTCTTCTTTGCAAAATATCTCAAGCTCTGTCAGATTGGATGGAGAGCGTCTGTGAACAGCAATTTTCAAGTCCTGACACAGATTCTCAATTGGATTTAGGTCTGGACTTTGACTGGGCCATTCTAACACATGGATATGCTTTGAGCCAAACCATTCCATTGTAGCTCTGGCTGTATGTTTAGGGTTGTTGTCCTGCTGGAAGGTGAACCTCCGCCCCAGTCTTAAGTCTTTTGCAGACTAACAGGTTTTCTTCTAAGATTGTCCTGTATTTGGCTCCATCCATCTTCCCATCAACTCTGACCAGCTTCCCTGTCCCTGCTAAAGAAAAGCATCCCCACAACATGATGCTGCCACCACCATGTTTCACGGTGGGGATGGTGTGTTCAGGGTGATGTGCAGTGTTAGTTTTCCCCCCACACAAAGTGTTTTGCTTTTAGGCCAAAAAGTTCAATTTTGGTCTCATCTGACCAGAACACCTTCTTCCACATGTTTGCTGTGTCCTCCACATGGCTTCTCGCAAACTGCAAATGGGACTTCTTGTGGCTTTCTTTCAACAATTACTTTCTTCTTTCCACTCTCCTATAAAGGCCAGATTTGTGGAGTCCACGACTAATAGTTGTCCTGTGGACAGATTCTCCCACCTGAGCTGTGGATCTCTGCAGCTCCTCCAGAGTTACCATGGACCTCTTGGTTGCTTCTCAGATGAATGCTCTCCTTGCCCGGCCTCTCAGTTTAGGTGGACGGCCATGTCTTGGTAGGTTTGCTGTTGTGCCATACTCTTTCCATTTTCGGATGATGGATTGAACAGTGCTCCGTGAGATGTTCAAAGCTTGGGATATTTTTTTTTTTTTTTTATAACGGCTTTAAACATCTCCAGAACTTTTTTTTGCCTGACCTGTCTGACGTGTTCCTTGGCCTTCATGATGATGTTTGTTCACTAAGGTTCTCTAACAAACCCACGAGGGCTTAACAGAACAGTTGTATTTATACTGAGATTACGTTACACACAGGTGGACTCTATTTACTAATTAGGTGACTTCTGAAGGCAACTGATTCCACTAGATTTTAGTTAGGGGTATCAGAGTAAAGGGGGCTGAATACAAATACACGTCACACTTTTCACATATTTATTTGTAAAACAAAAAAAAAAATATTGGAAAACCATTTATCATTTTCCTTCTACTTCACAATTATGTGCCACTTTGTGTTGGTCTATCACATAAAATCCCAATAAAATCCATTTACGTTTTTGGTTGTAACATGACAAAATGTGGAAAACCTCAAGGGGAGGTATGAATACTTTTTCAAAGCACTGTATATACCAGAGGATCCACACCGAGGAGATCATCATCTCATGGACCAGGATCTACCGCTGGAGTGCTCAGCTCCTCCTGATTTAGCCAAAATGCGATGATGGATCGACTTGGGTGCAAAGGCGTTACTGCTGTAGCCTGCTATAAAGCCAATACAGAATTGACGCAATGGATGTTAGAGGAACTGGCTTGGTTATATTGCAGGACAGGAGTCTCCAATTTTTTTTAAACAGAAAGGGCCAGTTTACTGTTCTTCAGACTTTAGGGGGGGTCGGACTGTGGCCAGTGGGATGTCCATCATCAGGTGTCGTTTCCCCCCCATCGTTAGTTGACAGGTGTAGGAGTGTGTGTGATCACCCCCACCATCACAGGTACAAGCTCTCAAACCCCCCCACACGTGTGGACCACCATATCCTCTGTCACAGCATTGCTGAGCTCACAGCTACTGCAAAAAAAAAAAAAAAAAAAAAGGCAAAAACAGCAAATGTGAGAGGGTTTGAATTGGCTGGAAGTGTATTAGCAACGTCCTAGCAACAAGGCAAGACGGGATGATGTCATCTCTGGTAGTTTTATGACCAGGCTTTGAGAGGTAGGTAAATGGCCTACGCCAAGGGCATTAACCACTTGCCTACTGGGCACTTAAACCCCCCTCCTGCCCAGACCAATTTTCAGCTTTCGGTGCTCTCACACTTTGAATGACAATTACTCAGTCATGTAATACTGTACCCAAATGAATTTTTTGTCCTTTTTTTCCTACAAATAGAGCTTTCTTTTGGTGGTATTTGATCACCTCTGGGTTTTTTATTTTTTGCGCTATAAATAAAAAAAGACCGAAAAATTTTGAAAAAAAAAAAACACAAATTTTTCTTCGTTTCTGTGATAAAATTTTGCAAATTATTAATTTTTCTTCATAAATTTTGGCCACAATTTATACTGCTACATATCTTTGGTAAAAATAACGCAAATTAGTGGATATTATTTGGTCTTTGTGAAAGTTAGAGAGTCTATAAACTATGGTGCAAATCATAAAAAATTGATCACACCTGAAGTACTGACGGCCTATCTCATTTCTTGCGACCCGAACATGTCAGGATAGTACAAATACCCCCCAAATGACCCCTTTTTGGAAAGTAGACATTCCAAGGTATTTAGTAAGAGGCATGGTGAGCTTTTTGATGTTGTCATTTTTTCCCCACAATTCTTTGCAAAATGAAGATTTTTTTTTTTCCCACAAAATTGTCATTGTAATAGGTTATTTCTTTCACATGGCATGCATATACCACAAATATCGCCCCAAAATACATTCTGCTACTTCTCCTGAGTATTACAATACCACATGTGTGGGACTTTTTCACAGCCTGGCCACATACAGAGCCCAACATGCAGGGAGCACCATCACGTGTTCTAGGAGCATAAATTACACATCTACTTGTTGACTAACTATTACACTTTTGAAGGCCTGGAGCACCAGGACAATGACACGTGACACTGATGACAGATGGCACTGATACGTTGCACTGACGTGGCACTGATGACAGATGGCACTAATATGTGGCACTGATGACACTGATGACAGATGCCACTAATGACATTTGGCACTAATACATGCACTGATGACACTTGACACTGATGACAGATGGCACTAATATGTGGCACTAATGACACGTGGCACTGATGGACAGATGGCACTAATACGTGGCACTGATGACAGATGGCACTAATACGTGGCACTGATGACAGATGGCACTAATGACAGATGGCACTAATGACACATGGCAGTGATGACAGATGGCACTAATACGTGGCACTGATGACAGATGGCACTAATACGTGGCACTGATGACAGATGGCACTAATGACAGATGGCACTAATGACACGTGGCAGTGATGACAGATGGCACTAATGACACGTGGCAGTGATGACAGATGGCACTAATGACACGTGGCAGTGATGACAGATGGCACTAATACGTGGCACTGATGACAGGTGACACTGGGGAGGGATGGCAGTGGGGACAGATGGCAGTGGGGACGGATGACAGGCGACACTGACAACTTTTTTTTCAGTTTTTTTTTTTTTTTTTTTTTTTACACACACCGCTGCAGCGGTTCGCTCTCCCTCCTCACACGCTGTTTCTGTGTGAGAGGAAGAGCCAGCGATGAGAGATGATCTCATATGTTTACATATGAGATCATCTCTCATTGGCATCGCCGATCGCACTGTAAACGGCTGCTGTCATTGGCCGTTTACGGCGATCTGTGACTGGCTGTGTCGAGGGACACGGCCAGCACAGAACTTCCGCGATGCGCGCCCGCGGGAGCGTGCATTGCGGAAGTAAACAGTTGGACGTCCAGGGACGTCCACCCA